>NC_090725.1:172327965-172387965 GCF_036898095.1 Palaemon carinicauda
CCCGGACCGAATTGTCCAGGACCGAATTGTCCTAGCACCGGAGTGACTTGGTGATGGACAGCAACGATTGGCTAATACCAAAGCTCCTGTTAGTCTAGGGACGGACTCGTTTTGACCACTTCGAAGCCTGCAGACACGACACTGCCGTTCAGTTTTTGCCTTGGGGTAAGAATGAAATTGTATAGTTTCCCTTACTGAACGATCTTGGAAAGGCTGAAGTGTTTTCATCGGTGAGTGGCTGCCGCTGGTACCTGTAATTATGTAATTATTCAAGCATAACATTATGTTAATGATTTGGATCTTGACGGATTCGTCCTCCAAGCCTGATTTAGTGACAAAGACCTGGTACAAGAGAACTTGCATCATCCCACGGAATTAATCTGTTGTTAAATGCATGTAAATAGTTAGGGTTTATTGATTTAAGTTGTCTCCAGTCTATTCCTTCTACTTTCTTATCACCATATGTATATATATATATACTGTATATATATATATATATATATATATATATGACGTGTATGTGGGTGCATCATTGATGGTTGGTTCTTTGTCTTTCTTTTATTTTTCCGGTGTGCTAGAGTTTGGTTGGGTCATAGATGCCTTTTTGTGATGTGAATGGTTTATTTTCCTTCCAGGCTGGAGATTTATTTTCATTTGAGGAAAATTCGGTTTATGTAATAATGTTAGAATTATCTAACTCAAATCAGTAAATTAGACTAGTCTTTATTTTTCAACTTACCTGCACTAAATTGCATCAACAAACGTCGTAGTTTTGTTCGATCTTATTTAGTTCATTCTTTAAAGGGCTGAAGGAACACTCCTTCAAAAGATGCGGCCGGCACTGTAATTCTGCAGAGACTGACGCAAAGTCGGACTCAAAACTTGTGATCAACTCCCGTTTTCTTTCCTTTGTCTGAAACTCTCGAACAACCGTTGAAAAATAAAGACGGGAAATCAAAACTGTTTCCTTATAAGGAATATATTTAATATTTAATTAATTCAATTAGAATACAAAAAGGGGAAAGTTAAAAATTTACATCTAATATTAACAAATGGCAATCATTCAGTTTACTTTCCGTCCATGACCAAACACCAAAACAAAACAGAAAGTAAGAACGACCTAACTAGTCAATTCGACTATTTCCCATGAATGCAATTACCATTCTCCAATCAACTATTTCTACATCTTCCCCAATCAACAAAAAGAAAAGTGGTTACACAAAGAACCATTTTGACAGATTAACTCGACAACAAAAGAACACTTATAAAACAAAACAAAAAAACATTATTTACAATCTACCCTCCCGAGCTAGGCTTCTTATTAGGTTTCTGGGGGCAAGAGCAGTACTACGGGTAGGCCTAGTATATGCTTCATTGGGCAAAGCTGTTTCAGTGTCAGGTATTTCATCTGTCTCAAACTCACTAACATTTTCCTCTTGTTCAATTTGAACATATAAATTAGGATCATTAAGTTCAGTATATAATTCTAAAGGTATTAAAAACTAACATTAATTACACTTTCAGTTTTATCAGGCTTAACAATACGAATAGTACGTACAACCCCTTGGTTGTCACTGAATATTTCAACAATTCTAACTAATGGCCAATAAGTTCTAGATTTGGAGGGTAATTTAAAGAGAGCGATTTCCCCTTTCTCCCACTTTCTTGGAGGATGAAAAAAAGATCTGTCCTTTTCTTTCAAACTTAATATATATTCAGAAAGTCACCTTTCCTTAAAGCTTTCGTAAAGTCCATCCCTAGTTTCCAAAGTACGAGAAAGGAGAGAAGAATACTCATCCTCCTCACCATACTCCCACTCAGGAACTTGTTCAGAATCAGAATCACCAAAGGAATAAATTTGCCAACCAAGAAATGATTAGGAGAAATTATATCTAACTCATTTTCACAAGATCTATAAGTTAAAGGCCTATTATTAAAAATTTTGTGACTGTCAGAGAGGAAAGTGACAAATTCAGAGAATGAAGGAGTATATCTACAAAGAGTTTTAAAAAGGCAAGGCTTCACTGTTTTAATTAATCTTTCCCAAACAGCACCATACCACGCTGCGTACACATGGATAGTCTTATGAGAAATTGAAGCGCCCCTAAACTTCTCCTCAAACTCAGAAGTAAGTAACTGTTCAATTACATTACCAGCCTGAACAAAGGATTTGGCATTATCAGAATAAACAGCAACAGGAACACCAAACCTATTAGAAAATCTAATGAAAGCTAATATAAATTCTGAAGTTGACATAGACTGGACAACTTCCAAATGTATTGCTCTTGTGTTGAAACAAGTGAAAATAAAAATGTACACCTTAAATTTTTCTCCATTTTCCTCCATCAACCATAAGTGGCCTGTATAATCCACACCAGTATGGGCCAAAGGCACACTCAAATTAACCCTGGAAGAAGGAAGCGAAGAAGAAGGATACTTCACTGTGCTAGCATTATAACGCTTGCATACAATGCGATCCTTAAGGACAGACAAAACTGCTTGCCTAGCCTTCACAATCCACAAACCATGCATGCGCAAAAAACTAAGAGTGGATTACAAACCCATATGCATAGACTTACAATGGGAATAAAAAATCAACAACAGAGTCAAATGATGCTTCTTGTCCACAAGAATAGGATTGACAATATCAAATTTTAAAGTAATATTTTTGTCAATCCGACCTTTAGTTCGCATTATACCATTATCGTCCAAAAACAAATTGAACTGCCTAACTAAAGTTGGAACTTCAACTGAAGAATCTCTACTCTTTAGATAAGATAATTCAAGAGGAAAAGCTTCCTCTTGCATCAACCTTAGAAGGTAATTAGAAGCTGCCTTAACAGGGTCAGCTTGAATTTTCCTAAACTTATATACAACAGTAAATACATTAGAAACTACACTTATAAGTCTAGAAAAACTAGAAAAATTACTAATATTTACAAGAGGTTCCTTTTTAGGGAACATTACAGGAGACATTGAGTCACCCTTCACATTATCAGGAATACAACCCAAAAGACCCTTAGGCCACTCATCAGGAGAATTCAACAAAGAAGGCCCTCTGATCCAAAGATTGAAACTTTCAAGAAAGTGCTTACAAGTACAAGGTTTAGTTAGTAAATCAGCCTGATTGCTAGATGAAGGAATATAAGCTAATGAAATTATACAAAATCTATCAGAAATCCTATCTAACAGATTAAAAATTTCCTTCAACCTATTATTTACAAATGTGTTTCTCTTAGGAGCCCTATTAGTAAGAATCCAACTAAGAACTACTTGGCTATCTATAAAAAGAGTTATGCTTTCAATTTTAGCACAATTTAATAGATTACTTTCAAAAATAGTATCAAAACACTTCAATGCTAATTGAGCAGCCACAAGGTTCTAAAGTCGGGAGAGTTTTCTCCTTAATAGGGCTAACCTTAGTCTTAGCAAATATCAGGGAACTATGATCACCTTGCACAGCATACATAGCACAACCATAAGCTTCCTTAGAAGCATCTGCAAAAAAAAAAAACAGCTTGACAGGAGCATCAGTTTTATAAGTTTGTCTGGAAAAAGAAGCTTGACTAACATCACTGTAAGAATTACAAAATTTACTCCATAGTTTAGAAATTTCAGCACTAGCTGTTTCATCCCAGTTCGAAACTTGCTGGCACAACTTACGAATAATAAGCATGCCCTGCAGCATTATAGGTGTAAATATACCAATAGGATCAAAGACAGAAGACAAAGCTGACAAAATCTGACGCTTTGAGGAAGCACCCTTGTTCAATTGCTTAACCTTTAATTGTAAGGTATCTTGGTCAGTCATAAATATATCCTAAAATCTTCATTACAGAAGAAGCTACCTTTTCATCTTCATCAAGAGTAGATAACAAAACAGGAATATTAGAACCTCACTCCCGTAAAGGCAACCCCCCCAAATTCATAATTTTCTTAATAGAATTGATAATAAATGGCATCTGGGTTCCCTGATTAGAAGAGAGTACTAAGTTATCCATATAAAATTTGTCTTTAATCAGAGAAGCTACTTCATTTCCTCTATAGCTAGACAAATGATGTTTAATAATATAATTCAATATAAAGGGAGAACTCACAAATCCAAAAATTATGGTATTATACCTATAAGCAACAAACTTCCCATTTATCTTTCTAAAGAAACAAATTCTATTTCGATCTTCCTCTAAAGATAACCTAACTTGGAGAAAAGCCTTCACTATATCAGGTACAACTCCATAATCATTATTCCTGAAATACAAAACCAAAGACAACAAGTTGTTCATCAAATCAATACCAGGGAAAGCGGCTTCATTTAATGAAGGAGCTTTTCCCACCTTTAAACCACAATTAAATACAGGACGTATTTTAGTGGTGGCATTTTCGTCATTTCTTATGACATGACGATGAGGAATGAATACTTGACTTGCAGCTCTATTTTTAACAGCCTCAATAATGCCAAGCTCCTCCTGTCTATCAAAAACTTCCTCATATTTAGAGGATATATTCTGATCTTCTAATTTAGAATAAATCTGCTCAGCAACTGCCAAAGAAATCTTTGAATTGTTTGGGACTTTTTCAATTAAATCCTTTTTCCATGGTAACTGAACATGATAATGCCCTTCATGAAAAGAAATTGATTTAACAAATTCAGCAACTTGTTGGTCTTCATAAGGAAGTGAATTTTCATCTTTAATCCCAATCGATTCCAAGTTGTAGAAATTGTCGAGTCCATACTCGACACAAGATTCAGGAAAGATATCATTCAATGGATCGAACTTATAGCCTACTGGATTAACTGCAAAATTTACCAATAGCTTCTGTTTTCCAAGTTGCTTAGGAGGAACAAATTCCAGAATTCTATTCTTATCAGGCTTAGAAGTCTGTTTAATCTCCATATTAAGTGAAGAATTATAAAAAAACTCTAGATTCTCTGTTACATCCAGGTACATATTTAATTTCCTTTATTAGGAATAAACCTAACAGATTTACCTTTACCATTACCTCTTGGTCTATTTTCCAAGATTTTATTACTATCAATTTTAGGACAAGACTCTACCTCTCTTACTGGTTTACAAGGTTCATAAGAATCAATTCTCCTATAAAAAAGCTTCCTTTGTGAAGGATGAACAAAATTGACTACTGTACCAAATGGAATAACCCCATTGGCCAGCTTAATTACTCTAACCTTAATATTAAACCACTCTACAGTCTAAATCTAACTGACTAAATTCCTGAAGGATATCATTCCCTAGGATACCTAATATATTTAAAATTTCAGAATTCCTCCCTGGGTAATTATTACATACAGAGTAACCAGCAGATTCCAAATTTTCAACTACAGAAGGCAACATAGGAATTTAGAGGGAAAGATTAAAATTTTCCAATGCAAAAAAAAAGACAACTAGACTTTTTCCCACAAGACATTGTTAAATCAGCTACCAAATGAAATCCATCACTAACTCTAGGTGGCAAACCAAAAGAAAAAACTAACCTAGACAAAGGAGCACCACAATAATCTCCTAATTTACTATCAACAATTTGTTTATTAATAACACTAAACTGGGCTCCAGTGTCTAATAGAAAACAGCATTTAAAAGATTTCCTACCCCTACCAACTTTGAGGGTAATAAAGGGCACAAATTTTTCAGACCCTGATTGACAACTTAACAGTTTTTTTACCAAGATCCTTAATAGCATGAGGACACATTGCTCCATGATATTCAGATTTATTACAAGAAAAAACATTTATAAGGAAACAATGATTTATTTCCCGGACATTCCGAGGCCCCATGCCTATCACTCAAGCATTTAATGCATAAAGTTAGTTCTTCAGCTCTATTCTTCCTAGATTGCAAAGTATCAAACCTAGTACATTTAGAAGAGTTATGACCGGTATCCTTATAAAATTTACATCTACCAGAAGATAAAGGTTTACTGGTAAATTGAACTTTATTAGTCATTACTAGCAGTAGATCTATTACTAAACTTTGATTGTTGGAAATTACGGTTTTTACCTTCATATTTAACTTTAGGTTTTACACCAGAATTTTCATTATGACCTAAATTAAGGCGTGCAATAATACTCTGATAATTATCTAACAACTGGTTAAAATTAGGATAAGAAGATCCTGTAGTTCTAGAGTTCTATCAAAAAATTTCTAGGAAGTTTTCTATTTACAATTTTGCTAATTAGCAATAGAGCAGCCGAATTAACTTCAATTAGATCTATACCAAGTCCCTTCAAGTCAATGAATTTATTGTTCAAAGATCTAACCAAAGATTCTACTTCACTAAGGGATTTTACTTCAGAAGTGTTCAAAACTTCACCTATCACTTGATAAATTATGTTGTCTTCATTCAGAAAATTAAGATCTAATTGCTTAAAAGCCAAATCAAAACCCTCATCATTTACTGTAATGTTTTCTACAACACTTTAAGCTTCACCCAACAAATAGCCCTTTAAATAAATGAACTTTTGAGCATTAGTTAGGTTAGGCATACCAGCCAAAGCATTATTAAAAGCCTTCTTAAAGTTAAAATAGGCAAATGGATTAGCTGCATTGTTTTCAAACTTCTGAATTTGAATAGAAGGGAGAGGCAACTTTGCAATTTTACTAGAACTATTTTGAGGAGTATTCTTACCTCCAAACATATTATCAAATTTTACTCTAAATTCAGACAGAGTTTTCTGTATTTCATAATGATAATCTCTTGCTACAATTTCAGCAGCAATTTCACAAATGCTTGCATTAAAATTCTCAACTATTACTAAATTAGCATCAATTTTATGAATAAATTCTTTTAACAAATGACCATTAATTTGATCGTCCTTTAAAGAGTCAATCTTCCTAACATCAAGAGTTATTAAACCCCTAACATAGGCCCTCTTTTTAATTAACTTTTTCATTTCAGCCTCATCCATCTTGAACAATGCTTTTACCCAATACTAAATAACCCAAGGAAAAATTTAAACTTTACTTAATCAAGTCAATGCAAAGCAAGTTATCATCAGTTACTTCCTAATGAAAAATACAGCATATTATGCTAACAGCAAAACTAGGCTAATCAACAGGTTATATAAATGAAAAGGCTACTAACTTAACCTAAGCTTACATTAATACAAGAATAAAATAAGACCAATACTGCTCCTTTCCTTATAAGGAATAACAGCAGTATACAAAAAATCCTGACATTACAAAAACCAGATGAGCACAGAGAGGACAAATTAGTACATACTTGACACTAGAACAACTAAACAAACTTTACTTTAGGCCTTTGTTTCAACTAAAAGTCAGCCATTCTCTGAGCCAACTTCACATTGTCATCATAATTGAGATGTACTCCATCCCTGGCATAAAGGCGTGGGTCGGAAAATCCACTAACCCCTTTCATGATGAACCAACTATCCTTACCCTTCCATTTATTCAACCACTTGTTGAATTTATTTGATTTTGCTTTAAAATCCTGCTGCAACGCGTCAAAACTTTCCAAGTGGTTAAAATAGAACCTATCCTCTATTTGAGCAAAAATTAGTTTAGCATCGGGACAGAATTTTTTTAGCAATTCACCAAAGGTCTCACAACAGCGCTCTACTTGCCATACCACCGCAGTACTTTGGATGGCGTCCAAATCATTGCTACCCAAGAACACAAAGATACGATTAGGCCTAGACCTCCTAGGGCAAACAAAATATCGCTCAACTTCAACCTTGATACTTTCGAAGGTTGCGCCCCCCTTGTAAATGTAACTAAACCCGTCACATTCTTTAAGGCGTAATTTGGATAACCTCCTTACCCAGCTATACCCAACAAGAGTCATAGCCAAAACAAAACAACAGGACGAAAAGCAAACTGAAGTCTTACGGGTATAAAAGTTAAATAAGTTCGAAAATATTAGAATTATCTAACTCAAATCAGTAAATTAGGCAAGTCTTTATTTTTCAACTTACCTGCACTAAATTGCATCAACAAACGTCATAGTTTTTTTCGAACTTATTTAGTTCATTCTCTAAAGGGCTGAAAGAACACTTGTTCAAAAGATGCGGCCGGCACTGTAATTCTGCAGAGACTGACGCAAAGTCGGACTCAAAACTTGTGATCAACTCCCGTTTTCTTTCCTTTGTCCGAAACTCTCGAACAACCGTTGTAAAATAAAGTCGGGAAAAATCAAAACTGTTTCCTTATAAGGAATACATTTAACATTTAATTAATTAATTCAATTAGAATACAAAAAGGGCAAAGTTAAAAATTTACATTTAGTATTAACAAATGGCAATCATTCAGTTTACTTTCCGTCCATGTCCGAACAACAAAAATAAGAACAAAAAGTAAGAACGACCTAACTAGTCAATTTGACTTTTCCCCTGAATGCAATTACCATTCTCCAATTAACTATTTCTACAATAAACAGGAATTTGAATTTGATTAAGAGTCTTTTTGAACCTTTCCTTCTCGGTGGATTTTTGATACGTCAATGTCTAGTTCTAGTTGGCTGAATATAAGAACCTGTGACATTAATGGCGACCTTGCCAGGATCCTGTTGAATTCTTTTCTCAGGATCCCTAGAATGTTAACATTGCCGTGTTGGAATCTTCAGAGAGGATTGTTTGTTCAGATATTTTGATAGTGAATTGGGTTTAAAACTTTGATAAAATGAGTAAGTCTGAGCTTACAATGACTGAGATTAATGTATCGGAATTTTTGGGTAGGGGTGACTGGGAGGTTAGGCTTGGTGACTTAAGTAAAGGTCAGTTGTTTGCACTAGCAGAGCATTTAGTTAGTGGTATCTCCTGGTGTAAAGAAAGGAACTCTGTTGCTACAGGTAGCGAGTGCGATAAGGAGTGGTGCTATGGGTACGACTTAAGCAGGATTAATGCATGATAGGTTAGCATTACAGAAATTGGAGGTGGAAAAGTTGAAATTGCAGTTTCAGATGGGAGAGATGGAGATAGCCAATAGGGAAAAGGAAAGGGAAATGGAGAAGGCTAGATTGGAACATGAGAGGGAACACGAGAAAGCTAGAATGGAACAGGAGAAGGCTAGAATGGGACAGGAAAAGGCTAGATTGGAACAGGAGAGGGAATTGGAGTTGGTTCGAAGGGAACATGAATTGCACGTTCTTCGTTTAAAACAAACTGGACCAGAAGACCACTTTAACATTAGTCATGCTATTAAGCTAGTCCCTGTGTTCAACGAAGCTGATGTGGCTGAATTCTTCTCTGCTTTTGAGAAGTTAGCAAGAAAGTTAGGTTGGCCTGAGACTATGTGGACTACCCTAATTCAGTGCAGGTTGGTTGTGAAAGCACAAAAAGTGTATGCAGCATTGAGTGAAGAGGTAAGTGCAAATTATAGTAAGGTGAGAGAGATTGTATCAAAAGCATATGAGCTTGTGCCAGAAGCCTACCGCAGAGGTTTCGTAATCTAAGAAAGGTTCCCAATGAAACTTTATGTAGAGTTTGCTAGAGCTAAAGAATTAGCATTTGATGAATGGTTGAAATCAAAAGGGGTTGATGATTTTGCAGGGATAAGGGAAATAATCTTTATTGAAGAGTTAAAGAATAATGTAGGGCATGAACTGAAGATACATTTAGAAGACTTAAAGTTAGATACTGTGGGAGCAGTTGTAGTGGCAGCCGATGAGTACGCACTATCACACAAGTCTGTGTATAAGTTTGCTGATAAGAAAAGTAGGTGGGATAAGGATAGGTGGTTTGAAAAGATTCCGGAGCAGGGAGCGAAATCCTCTAAATCAGTTCTCCTGGAAGAAAGGTTCAGTCTTTTCCAAAGACAAGTGAAAGGGATGTAACTTGTTATTTTTGAAAAAGAAGGGCCATATTAGGTCAGAATGTTCTGCCTGGAAGTGGCAGGGGAGTTCCAAGAAGCCTGTAGGTCTACTTGGGAGAACTTCTAGGGGTGTTTCCTGTGAGTTTGATAACTTTGGAAAATATGTCTCCAGTGGTGAAGTGTTCACAAAGGACCAGGATGGTTTTGGGAGACGGGTAAATGTATTGCGAGATACTGGTGCTGCCCAGTCGTTGATTTTGAGATCAGCGTTGCCTGACAATTTTGTAGAGCAGCAGCTAGAGTATGTGTTGTTGGGTGGCTTTCCAAATACGGTGGTGGCGTGTCCTCTGGCAGAGTTTTGGTTAAACTCTGATTGGGCCAAGGGACCGTTAAAGTTGGCAATTGCAGATGAATTACCAGTGAACGGCATGCAGGTTGTGATAGCCAATGATACTGAGTCGGATACGGGGAGTAATTGTCCGGTAGTGCAATGTAACGGTACCACTCAGATTGGTGAGAGTAGTCCTACGATGGCTATTACTCGGTCTACAGTCCAGTCTCCTAGTGTTGAGGATGAGGATTTGGGTCTAGATAGGCTTGAAGGACTGGTAGAGGGAAGAGTTTCTGATGTGAAAGTTCCTAGTCTGGTATCTGATTGGGATGATACTGTAGGATGGGATAGGAATTCACTAAGTATTGCTCAGAAGGAAGAGTTTAATGAAGAGGGGGAAGGAGAGGTTGGCTCAGATTTGACAAGACCTAAGTTGAAATGGGAAGATGGTATCATGTATCGGTTAAGTCATTTCAAAAGGTCGCCAACTGGGATGTGGGAGGTAAGGAAGCAGATAGTAGTTCCTCTTGAATATTGGGGCAAAATCTTGTGGTTTGCACATGAAGATTTACTTGCTGGTCATTTTGGAGTAAGCAAACTTTTAGGAAAGTTGCTGAGCCTTTCTTTTGGCCAAGAATGAAGGCAGAGTGTACAAAGTGTCAAATGGTTGGTAACCCAAATCAGAGAATTGCTAAATCACCTTTACAACCCATTCCAGTGGTTGAAGAACCGTTTAATAAGATATTAATAGATATTGTGGGGCCATTGCCAATGACTAACAGTTATTTTCAGTATATTGTGACAATCATGGATAGAATGTCCAGGTACCCCGAAGCTGTACCCCTAAGGAGTATTCATAGTAAGAAAGTACTTATTGGTTTTTTTACTAGGTTTGGATTGCCAAAATCGGTTCAGTCTTACTGTGGGAGTAATTCTGTGAGTAAAGAATTTGTTAAATAGATGAAAGAGTTCAAAGTTAATCATGTAACTTCCTCACCATACCACCCAGAGAGCCAGGGTCAGATTGAACGATTTCATCAAACTTTGAAGTCCATTCTAAAGAAATATTGTGGGGAAGATCCAAAGAACTGGGATAAGACAATACCTTATTTATTGTTTGCATTTAGGTCTGTACCGAGTGATGTGATGGGATTTTCTCCATTTGAGCTTGTATTTGGTCACAAGGTAAGAGGTCCTTTGGATGTTGTTAAGGAAAGTTGGGAAAATAATAATCCAAAAGTTAGCCTGGTACAATTTCTAAAAGAATCTAGGGAAAAGCTTTATAAGTTTTGGAAGTTTGCTAAGGAGAACTTGAAAGTTGGACAAGGTAAAATGAAAAAGAATTTTTCCATCAAAGCTAAAAGAAGGGAATTTGGAGTTGGGGATAATGTTTTAGTTTTATTACCTACCAATGGTAATCCCCTAGGAGCCAAGTTTTCAGGTCCATGGAAGATAGCTAAGAGGGTAAGTAGCTTGAATTATCTGGTGGAGACTCCAAGTAGAAGACAAAAACACCAACTTTGTCATGTTAACATGTTGAAACCCTATTATGAAAGAGTAGCAAAGAAACCATTGTTGTTGTTGGGGAAAGTAGAAATGGAAAGAGAATGTTTGGAAATAGAAGCTAAGTGGCCTAAAGGTAATAGGGATGTATTGAATAACTTACCAAATATGTTGCCTCACTTAGATGGGGATCAAATAGTCCATCTTAAATTTGATAGAAGTGTATCCGGATTTATTCAAGGACTCCCCAGGTTGTACGGCTGTGATACAGCATGCTGTGGAGGTTAGAGGGGCTAAACTGATAAAACGGGAACCTTATAAAACTAATCCCTCGAAAAGGGAAGTAATCAAAACAGAGGTAGAGTACATGTTGCAGCATAATCTGATAGAAAGTAGTTACAGTCCATGGAGTTCACCTGTGGTGTTGGTGAAGAAGGAGAATGGTCAGTACAGAATGTGTATAGATTACCACAAGGTTAATGCAGTTACAGAGACTGATAGTTTTCCTTTACCTCGGGTAGAGGACTGCATCAATGATGTAGGTAAGCCAAAGTTTATCAGGGAAGTTCGACCTTCTAAAGGGGTACTGGCAAGTACCGTTGACGCCAAGAGCTAAGGATATCTCTGCTTTTGTGACCAGTGAGGGATTATTTGCCTGTATTGTGATGCCTTTTGGCATGAAAAATGCATCTGCTACATTTCAGAGACTAATGAACAGCTTGGTAGGTTCTCTAGAGGGTGTGGTAGTGTATATTGATGACATTGTGGTTTATAGTAATGACTGAGACAATCATATTCAAAGAATAAGTAAGTTATTTGAAAAAACTTAGCCAGGCAGGGCGGGTTCTCAATCTTACCAAATGTGAGATAGCCAAGGCTAGTGTATTGTATCTTGGTCATGAAATAGGTCATGGGAAGATTGTCCCGAAAGATGCAAATGTCAGAGCCATTCTAGAGTTTCCTGTGCCTTATGACAAAAGGTCTGTTCGTAGATTTCTTGGTATGGTAGGGTGTTACAGGAGATTTGTGATAAATTTTGCCACCAGTTTCTAATCCTCTTACTAACTTATTGAGGAAAGAAGTAAAGTTTGAGTGGAGTGAAGAGAGTCAGAGGTCATTTGACAAATTGAAGGCAGTTCTGACTAACTATCCTGTCTTGAGAGCTTCGGATTTTCGGGAACCATTTAGGTTGGCGGTCGATGCAAGTGACTATGGAATAGGTGCTGTGCTATCTCAAGTTGAGGAACAGGTAGAGTATCCTGTTGCCTTTTTCTCTAAAAAGCTTAAAGAAGCTCAATGCAAGTACTCCACCATAGAGAAGGAGGCCTTAAGCCTGATAACAGCTCTAGAACATTTTGAAATTTACTTAACAAATGTTCCTACACCTGTAGTGGTCGACAGACATTTTTAAACAAGTTTAAGAATAAGAACCAGCGGCTGATGAGGTGGAGTCTAATATTACAAGAGGGGGATTTGGATATACAGCATGTTCCAGGAAGAAAGAATGTGGTGCCTGACACACTTTCTAGATAATCATAAATTGTTTGGCACAAATGTTAATTTTTCTTTAGTTTTCAGAATTAAATGTCTTTTTTCCACTTAATTTGAATTTAATTTTTGTATTTGTTCATTATAAGACTTATGAATCTATATTCAGATTTGTTTGCTTCATTTCCATTCGTAATTTAGTTCCGTGCTTTGATTTTTGTTGCACAAATTTTTTTTTTAAGGATGAGAGTGTAAGGAAATTTTCCTTATTAACGTAAATAATTTAAAAGGATTAAGAAAATGAATTTTTCAGTGGTTATGGTGCCATCTGTTGGTTGCGCTCGTAGACAGGTATGTCATACATGTGTATTTTTGTTTTCCATATCTGTGGTGGGAGAGAGAAGGAGCCAAGAGGCAGTTAGCAAGACTGTTTACCTTGAAAGGTAAATTTGTAACGTACGGCAGTGTTCCATGAATTCGTCTGCAGAGGACACTCTTTCCTGCTTCAAGTGGTGGTGAAGTGACTTGGTGATGGACAGCAACCATTGGCTAATACCAAAGCTCCTGTTAGTCTAGAGATGGACTCGTTTTGACCACTTCAAAGCCTAAAGACGTGACACTGTCGTTCAGTTTTTGCCTTGGGGTAAGAATGAAATTGTATAGTTTCCCTTACTGAATGATCTTAAAAAAGCCTGAAGTGTTTTTATCGGTGTGTGGCTGCCGCTGGTACCTGTAATTATGTAATTATTCAAGCATAACATTACGTTAATGGTTTGGATCTTGATGGGTTTGTCCTCCAAACGTGATTTAGTGACAAAGACCTGGTACAAGAGAACTTGCATCATCCCACGGAATTAAGCTGTTGTTAAATGTATGGAAATAGTTAGGGTTTATTAATTTAAATTGTCTCCAGTCTATTCCTTCTACTTTCCTATCACCATATATATATATTGACGTGTATGTGGGCGCATCATTGATGGTTGGTTCTTTGTCTCTATCTTTTATTTTTCAGGTGTGCTAGAGTTTGTTTGGGTCATAGATGCCTTTTTGTAATGCGAATGGTTTATTTCTCTTCCACGCTGGAGATTTATTTTCATTTGAGAAAAATTCGGTTTATGTAATAAACAGGACTTTGAATTTGATTAAGAGTCTTTTTGAACCTTTCCTTCTCGGTGGATTTTTGATACATCAATGTCTAGTTTTAGTTGGCTGAATATAAAGAACCTGTGACAAAATATATATATATATATATATATATATATATATATACTAAAATAGATTATATGCATATATATAGATATTTAAATAAATATATATACATATATATATAAACATATATATATATATATATATATATATATATATATATATATATATATATAGATAGATAGATATTTAAATAAATAAATATATATATATACACATTACATATATATATATATATATATATATATATATATATATATATGTGTGTGTGTGTGTGTGTGTAGATATAAATATATATGCAGATATATATATATATATATATATATATATATATATATATATATATATATATATATATATATATATATATATATATACTGTATAAATATATATATATATATATATATATATATATATATATATATATATTACATATATATATATATATATATATATATATATATATATATATATGTAAGTAGAAATACATACACATATATGTATAAATATATATATATATATATATATATATATATATATACAAATATAAATATATATATATATATATATATATATATATATATATATATATATATAACGGATTTTGAGCGAAGCGAAAAATCTATTTTTGGGTAAGATGGCCATTTCGTCCTGATGGAAGTTCCTCAAAGGTAGCTTCCTAGAGTATATTACAACTACGGCGATATTCCCAGAGAATTTACCTTAAGGTACCCAGAATTCTAACTCCTGGAGCGAATATCCCTAAAAAAGACCTCAGGGATATCGTAAATATCAGCGGACGTATTCTTGACACGCCACATGGCAATCTATACCCCGAACAGAGTTAACACTTCGTAGGGGTCGAATGGCAAGAAAACGAAAACGATAAGAAAGGGGAGAGCCGTTCGCAAGGCATCTCTCCTCCCCGTTTCGTAAGCGTGCCCTGCACCGCTCGCGGCGCCATCTGTATTCCTTGTAGCGATACACGAGGTGCTACAGATACTGTATGTAGGGAGGGGTCCTACAGCCCTTTTTCCTTTTTTTTTTTTTTTTAAAGGTTAAAGGGGCAGGGCGGGTCCATCAGGACGACATGGCCATATTACCCAAAAATAGATTTTTCGCTTCGCTCAAAATCCGTTTTTTGGGCTCAAGCCATGTCGTCCTGATGGAAGTATACCAGAGCATTACTGTATCTGTGGATTCTCAATACGTGCCGTACTCCTCAGAAATATTTCTTAGTCAGCTCGACTGAGAGACCTAAGATGTTACCGTTATACATCCTTTCACTAACCATAAACCATGATAGCGCTTCCTGCCCCCTACAGGGAGGAGTCCTACTAGACTCTAGAAAAGAACGAAGAGTACATATACCTATGTATGAATCACTCGCAAGCCCATACAATATAGTGGTCTCACTCTATATGAAGTAAATCATAGTCTGTACAGAACTACAGCATCCAAGGAAATATCGGCCAGCCCCCTGGTCGAAATTGAATTGGACAAAAAGGTTATATCTGTGTAGGAATAAACTTGCTGCCACCACCGTCTTCTGAGAAGGATGGAGCCCTTTAACCTAAGGAAAGTATAAACCAATGCAACAAGGCTTGCATCAAGGAACAGGCTATTATAGATATCCCCGATTAATATACATAGGCTGAATGCTCAATAACTGAAAAGAAATCAACATAGGTGAAGGAGACGCAAGGTTCCCGAGAACAAGTTTATTGATTAACAATAAATAGACATGGTTACCACAATTATATACATATGATAGGTGGATGACCAACAATTTTGCACAAGTACTGTAGTAAATGGATATATTGTTATCTGAAAGGAAAACAATCGAGTTACTTTTCACGTACCCAGGTATCAAGGTTAAAAGTCCATGTTACTAGCCACTGACATTAGCGTCAAACGCTCGGCACACATGTCTGTACTTATGCTACCATCACCATAACGCTGGAACAGTCACTGTGGGCTCCCGGAGCCCTCACTTCTAGTTATAGCAACGAATACAACTATACACTCACCCTGGAATTAAAAGTCCCAATTAAATCCACTGTTCCTCGCAGAGTTAAACAGCAGGGTTAACGACGCAACCAACTGCTACCACAGACCTCTTAAGCTGCTCCACTTGCTTAGCATAGTGGCGAAAGAATACCCTGGAAGACTTCCAGCAAGTATATGAACGAAGGTGTTCAAAATCCATAAAGTTAAAGAAGTTTAAGGATGAAGCAACTTTTCTCGGATCATGACCCGAGGGTGAACTGTCAGGATCCGCTCTGCGAATAAAGTATGTAATTTTCGCCCTGAGTTGATTCAAAGATAAATTCGAGCCCGATGTTTCTCCTCTGAATAGTTGACCCCCATGGAAGTCTGAAGTTCTACGAAGATAGACCTTTAGGGATTCTACAGGACATAGAGATGCATCTTCTTTCAGAGGGCAGATTCTCCAGGGACCCCACCTGTTGGTGGGCAACTCGTTCTTAGCGAGAAACGTAGGGTCCGGAAACAGGTTCAGTTCTCCCCCATCCAGGAACTGAACGCGGCCCTCATCTCTCGAGAGGGCTACAATCTCACTAACTCTGGCCCCAGATGCTAGAGCAAAGAGGAAAATAACCTTTTGAGTCAGATCCTTCAGTGCACACTCCTCATTATCCAGTGATGAGGCAAAATGAAGGACTTTGTCTAAAGACCATGAAATAGGCTTTGGAGGAGCTGAAGGTCTAAGTCTGGCGCAGGCCTTCGGGATCTTGTTAAATATCTCATTAGCGAGGTCTACCTGGAAGGCATACAGAATGGGCCTTGTCAGAGCAGACTTACACGTAGATATCGTGTTAGCTGCCAGCCCCTGTCCGTGGAGGTGGATGAAGAAGGACAGGCAGAAATCCGTCGAGATCTCATGCGGATTCTTGTCTTTGACAAAGGCTACCCATTTTTTCCATGCTGACTCGTACTGCCTCCTAGTAGACTTGCACTTATATTCCTCCAGGAAGTCGATGCTGTCTTTTGAAATTCCGAGCCGCTTCTTCACCGCTAGGGAGAGAAAATCATGAGCTGCAGGGTCCGGGTTTTCTGTAATGAAGCGTAGACAGTCGACTTCTGGACTTGCTGGGACAGAACTGGGTCCGGGAGTGGCAGAAACTTCAGTCGTAGTTCCAGAGCCAGAGGGAACCACACACTGTTCGGCCACTTGTGGGCCACTATTGCTGCTACTCCCTTGAAGGATCTCAGTTTGTTGAGGACCCTCAACATCAGATTGTGAGGGGGAAACAGGTAGATCCTGGACCATTTGTTCCAATCGAGGGACATCGCATCTACTGATTCCGCCTAGGGGTCCTCGTACGGGGACACATATCGCGGCAACTTCTTGTTGTCCTTCGTCGCGAAGAGGTCTATCTGCAGTTCTGGGACTTGACTCGAGATGAAGGAGAATGATCCTGCGTCTAGGGACCATTCTGACTCTATCGGTGTAACCCTGGATAGAGCGTTCGCTGTCACATTGCGGACTCCTTGAAGGTGAACTGCTGACAGGTGCCACTTCCTCTTCTCCGCCAGTCGGAATATGGCCAACATTACCTGGTTGAGAGGTGGAGATCTCGATCCCCGCCGATTCAGACATTTCACAACCACCTCGCTGTCCAGTAACAACCTTATGTGGATCGAGTGACGCGGGGAGACTTTCCTCAGGGTAAGAAGCACTGCCATAGCTTCTAGAAAGTTTATGTGAAAGGTCCCGAATAGCTTGGACCAGGTCCCTTGAACCTTTTTTCGATGAGAGTGACCTCCCCACCCTACCTTTGAGGCGTCTGTGTGAATCGTCACTGACGGGGGAGGTGGCTGAAGAGGTACCGACCTCTTTAGACGACTGGCCTGAGACCACGGTCTGAAAAGAGAACGTAGCCGAAGCGGGACCGGTCTCTTCAAGTCCCTTCGCGCGTTTGATGCAAAGGTTCTCCAAACTCCGGCTGCATCCTTTAGCTGTGCTCTTAGCACTGGGTCTGTTACCGACGCGAACTGAAGAGAGCCCAGAACCCTCTCTTGTTCGCGTCTTGATATCCTCTCGGAAACCAGAAGTCTCTTGACAGACCCCGCTATCTCCTTCCTTTTCGACATCGGGATGGAAAAGCGGTGTGACACTAGGTCCCAGTGAATTCCCAACCACTGGAACCTCTGAGCTGGAGAAAGACGAGACTTCTTTCTGTTGATCTTGAATCCTAGATATTCCAGGAACTGAATCACCTGTAGGGAAGCTTGCAAGCATTCCGCTCTGGATGCTGCCCACACCAGCCAATCGTCCAGGTAGGCTACCACCTGGAACCCTTTTAGGCGTAACTGTTTGAGCGCTGCGCTCGCAAGCTTCGTGAAGATCCTTGGGGCTATGTTTAGCCCGAAAGGCATCGCTCTGAAAGCGTAAAGTTTTTGTTGTAGCTTGAATCCTAGGTAGGGGGAGAGACGGCGACTGATTGGAACGTGCCAATAGGCGTCTGACAAGTCGATGGAGACGGTAAATGCCCTCTTGGGCAGTAAGGCCCTTATGTGTTGTAACGTTAACATCTTGAACTTGTGGTTCACTATGAACTTGTTGAGTGGTGACAAGTCCAGAATGACTCTGAGTTTCCCCGAGTCTTTCTTGGGAACACAAAACAGCCTCCCTTGGAACCTGATGGACTTTACCCTCCGGATCACCTTTTTCTCCAACAATTCTTGAATGTACTCCTTCAAAACGGGGGTGGAGTGTTGGAAAAATTGAGGGCACGGGGGCGGAGTACTGTACCAACTCCAACCCAGTCCATTTTTGAGCAGGCTGTGGGCCCAGGGATCGAAGGTCCAACGATCCCGAAAATTCTGTAATCTCCCTCCTACCGGCAACACTTCACTTTGACTGCTGTCCTGCAGTCTTGCCTCCTTGGCCGCGACCACCTCTGAATCCTCTTCCTCTAGAGGGGCGTCTAGACGAGCCTCTGGCTGCACCTCTGGGCTTTGCTCGAAACGTGGTCGATTGCCCTTCGAACACTGGATTGAATGCTGGGGATGATGATGACACGGCCTGGGGCACCCATTGGAAGGTGGTCGGGGTCTGGGCTACCATCTGTGGTACCGGAGGCAAAGCTGGTTGTTGCGGCTGTTGTCGTTGCGGTCTGAAAGGCTTGGCTGGGCGGGAAGAAAACCTAGATTTCTTCGCCTTTCCTTTCGGTTGGGGGCCTTCATCAGGGGAAGACTTCCTCTTGAGGGACAGGCCCCACTTAAGGAGAAGATTCCGATTCTCAGTGGCTGCCTTGTCCACCACCTCCTTAACCACCTCACTGGGGAAGAGATCTTTACCCCAGATGCTGGATGAGATGAGTTTCTTTGGTTCGTGCCTCACTGTGGCCGAGGCGAACACAAACTCCCTGCAGGCCCTCCTCGCCTTGACAAAGCTATAGAGGTCCTTTGTCACTGTGGCCAGATGGATCTTGGCCATTACCATGAACATTTCATGCATCTTAGGGTCGCTAGCCATTGTCTCCATGTTTGTCTGGAGAGACATCGAGGCTGCCAGACGCTCCTTTGTCTCAAGTTCCCTCCGCAGAAGGAATTCAGACAACTTTGGAAGGTTTTCGCCGAACTGTTGACCTGCAATATCGGCGTCCAACTTCCCAACCGAGAATGTGAGATGGACTTCCTTCCAGTCCTTGTTGTCCAACGGCAAGGCCAAAGACAAGGGCTTGCATTCCTCCAGGGATGGGCATGGTTTGCCAGCCTCTACCGCCTTCAGAACAGCCGCGAACCCTTTCTGCAGAAAGGGGAAGGCCCTAGCCGGAGAGGATACGAAGGAAGGGTGCTTCTTACTCAAAGCAGCAACTTTCGAGTTTGAGAAGCCCCTCTCCTTCAACGCAGATGCTAGTGAAGCTTGAGCCTTGGCGTGGTCCAAGATGATCACCTCCTTCGGTTCCGTCTCCTCCTTTGAGGCCGGCTCCTTCTTCAAACGAACATAACAGTCCGGATAGGCCCCTCTGCTGGGCCAGAATTCCACCTCCTCAAGGGGAACTGAACCCAGCTTCTCCGACATGATCTTTCCGACCGTCATCGGCATGTGCTCGGCATACCTCCACGGGTTGGCATCCGAGCACACAGGAAGGTCCTTCACGTTGAGCTTCTTTGGAGGCCCACGTGACGCTGCAATCTTCTGCATCTGGAGCTCCATTGCAGCAGCCTTCTGACTATTCTCCTTCTACATCTGCTGTATCATAACAACGATGGAAGAGAGAGCTTGTCCCAGCTCTGTTGGAAGAGCGGACAAAGTAGAGGGAATAGGTTTGGGGGCCTGAACCGGAGCGTCTGATGGCACGGCATCCTCTTCCTCCACGACGTTCGGGTCTTGATCCTCGTCCTCGCCTCCTGCGAGGAGGTCCTGTTCAGCACGGTCGGACACGTCCGACATCTTGTCGTCCAGCTGGATGTCCTGCATGGCATCCGCGACATCAGCATCCACGGGGATCTGGACGAGAGGGATCTCCGGCCGAGGCTGGGGAACAACAGCGTCAACAGAAGCCTTGGGAAAGAGGTACGCCCTCATCTTCTCACTAGGAAGATAAGGTCCAGAGGTGTTCTTTTGGAAACCCCTCACCCAAACACGGAGCTTCTCCCTCGCTGCGTCCCTTGACTCCGCCGACCTAGGGGATTCAAAAGCCTCAGCTAGCAGGTTAGTACATACCGAACATACCTGCGGATCCCAGTAACGGAGATCATCCTTGGAGGCTGCACAAGCCGCGTGCCTCCTACACGCATCATGCCCGCAAAAGTTCTTACTGCGGACGTTGCAGAAGACGCTACCACACTTCGGATGCTCCTCCTGTAAAAGAAGAAAATTTCCATGAATATCAAGTGAATTTCAATTCACATGTATATACAAGTATGTACAAAAGTATAAAGGAAAGACACATACTTGTGAATCCCACACAATCACCTGTGGAAGCCTACCAGCAATTAAAATCAAATGGTTAGTCTGCTAGAATAACCAAAAAGGATATTTCCCGAGGGAAATAGGTGCAGCTCACACCTAAAGTAAGACTTTAACATTCTGGCTAAAGATGAAAAGAATTCTCTTTCCATCCTTGTAAGGCAACACCAAGTGACTGCACAAGGCAACACAAGCATGCTAGAAAATACAGTGTTGTAACCTACTATATCATGGTCTTCCCCGACAAAATACACCATACAGGGAAGTACTGATATAGTACATGGGGTGGCGTGCCGGCCGGAAGTTGCCGGTCAGCACCCCCCCCCCCACAGATAGGTCTCAAGTATGCAACTTAAGAACACCAAGGTGGGGGAGAACTCTAGTTCCCATGTCTGAGCCGGCCGGCAGTGGTTGCCGGTCTGTAGCTACCCGGGTGGCACCCAGCTGCCGGTCACCACTCTTAGTGGCCAGCAGACAGGGCGAGGTAACAGGTCGGCCGGCAGAGGTAAACAACCATGCCGGCCGGCAGCCACACCAGGTAGCGCTCGGCTGCCGGCCGCCACTCATAGCGGCCGGCAGGCGAGCGAGAAGACCGGCCGGCAAAGGTATATAGCCACCGCCAGCCGACAGCAAGAGAACCAGAGAACACCCCCTACCCGACCGCCGGCCACTTAGGCCGGCAGTCGGCAGAGGACAACACACAAGAAGACAACAGAATGGGTGCCGGACTAAGAGGCTATGTGCCTCAAAGCCCGACACCCGAAAGAGTGCTGAGAGGAAGGGGAGACACTAAGTCAGGCTCCCTAACCACTGCTCGCTGTATCTACAGACAGCAGTGGGTGAGGGACCAAAGGAGGACCGGGCAGCACTCAAGATAACAGGGCCTCTGCCGGCCGGCACACTCTGCCGGCCGACAGGGGACCAAGTCAGCTCCCCATCCTAACCTAGGCTAGGTACGGATGTGAGACTGACACAATAGTATAACGGAAAGGACAGAAGGGAAGGACAAAGGGTCCTGTCCAACCTTGCACTGGTTAAGGATCACTCCCGGCTAAAAAAGCCCATCTCAGCCAGGGGAAATCCGGGGAGGAAGGCCGACACTACTAGCTGCCTCGCTAAAACCAACGCAAGGAAGGAATCGGTATTCCGGATTGATTGATTCAAAGTTTTCAGGCATCCTGACATCTGAGGTCATTGACGCCGGACGGTATTCCGGAAAAGGGACACATCCCGTACCCGGAATAGCCATAAGGACAAGTCTGAAGGATCACCGAGCGAAGGGATCATAACTACAGAAACCTTCAAAGGAGATCCAAGGAGGATAAACCTCCTATGCCCGTGTCAGACAGCAAGGGAGACTCTGCCCCATGCCAGACCAACACGGACTCAGACTAAAACACTGCTGTACTGTCCCTCTCTGAGCCAGACAAGCTGGAACAGGAAGGTACAGTACCACCCCAATATAGTTATATTGAAAATTAATTCAAATAAAACACTAGAGTTAAGCCCAAGGCTTAAGCAGAGGGAAAGGGTTGCACCCCTCCCCGAAGAGAAGGGAGCAAACGGGGGAACAATAAAATATCAATAGCCTAAGACAACCTAGCCTAGGCACTAAGAGAATCGATTACCTAAATCACCGAAACTCACTCCAATACCATCTTGGAAACACTCAGTATAAGCTTATATGTATAACGTTGCCTAACGCTTCAATAAAACTATAGTTATCACACTTGGAAGACTAATATTATGCAGGAAGTACAAGGGCCAAACGACTAGGCTACAAGGACTAGCGTAGGCCAGCCTAGGCAAATCCTTTGCCAGGCGCTATACCACGGCATCATAAAAGAATTCCTAAATAAGCTAAGCAGCTAATTCATTAAAGCGAAAGGGGCTGGGAACGTCGCTCTTGCTAACCAAATAAATCCTATTCTAGCGAGCGACAGCGTCCAGGACGCCTCCAGCAGGCAACAGCTCTTGTATCAAAGATAACTCTTTTAATTACTTTAATTTTAACCAAGAGCCTACATTTATACATAAAGGAAATGGTACTCAACTTATCCGAAGCAGAAGTAGTTGGAGAAAGCATAATTGAGAGAGTAAATCCAAGATATTGGTAGAAAACACAGGGAAAACACCGAGTTGTATAGCTACGCAAAAAGGAATACAGATGGCGCCGCGAGCGGCGCAGGGCACGCTTACGAAACGGGGAGGAGAGATGCCTTGCGAACGGCTCCCCCCTTTCTTATCGTTTTCGTTTTCTTGCCATTCGACCCCTACGAAGTGTTAACTCTGTTCGGGGTATAGATTGCCATGTGGCGTGTCAAGAATACGTCCGCTGATATTTACGATATCCCTGAGGTCTTTTTTAGGGATATTCGCTCCAGGAGTTAGAATTCTGGGTACCTTAAGGTAAATTCTCTGGGAATATCGCCGTAGTTGTAATATACTCTAGGAAGCTACCTTTGAGGAACTTCCATCAGGACGACATGGCTTGAGCCCAAAAATATATTATATATATATATATATAACTATATATATATATATATATATATATATATATATATATATATACACACACAAATATAAATATATACATACAACATATATTATATATATACATATATTATATATAAATATATATATATATATATATATATATATATATATATATATATAACAGATGAAAAATCTGTATTTGGGTGAGATAGCCATGACGTCCTGATGGAAGGTTCCTATTTGTAGCTTTCTAAAGGATATTTGGCTACAGTGATATTCCCAGAGAATTAACCTTTAGGTCTCCAGAATTCTAACTCCTGGTGCGAATATCCTTAAAACTTCTCCTAACGATATCGCATAATATCAGGGGACGTATATCTTGATGCGACACATAGCAATCTTCACCCCGAAGTGTTTTCGTTTTAAGGTGGGAGAGTGGCGAAAACAGAAGGGGAGCCGTTATCAAGGTTACCTTACCTCCTGTACTATTCCAAGTATCCAAGATGGCGCTTATTCATTGTAGCATTGAGCATGGTGCTACAGATATAGTATTTTCTGGAGGGATCCTGCCAAGGCCTTTTCTGTAGAAAAGGAGCGCGGGTCCATCAGGACGACATGGCTATCTCACCCAAAAATAGATTTTTCGCTTCTCTCAAAATCCGTTTTTGGGCTCAGGCCACGTCGTACTGATGGAATTTTATTAGAGAATTACTAGAAAGTACTGTATCTGTGGATTTTTATAGGTGCCTTAACCTTGGGACAAATTTTCCTATGGTCATCCAGACTAATGAGACATAGACATTACCGTTATACGTCATTACCACTAATCATAGACAATGTTAGTGCTTCCTGCCCCCTGCAGGGAAGAGTCATACTAGACAGTAGGAAAAGGGTCTCAAGGTTTGCATATATTGTATGAACGAACATAGCATCAACTAAAAATATACAAGAGTCTCACGGTTTGTCTATTGCATTGCAACATAGCATCAACTAGATATACAAGAGTTTCACAGTTTGTATATTGTATTGGAACATAGCATCAGCTAGATATAAAAGAGTCTCACGGTTTGTATAATGTATTGGAACATAGCATCAACTACATATACAAGAGTCTCACTGTTTGTATATCGTGTTGGAGAAAAAGTATCAGCTATATCTATTGTTCAAACATACAATAATATAAAGTTTTACTTAGGTAATTAGGTAAGAAAACTCTGGCTATACTTTATTTGTATTAATTGTAGAGCAAAATAAGATTCAGTTACACATTAATAGGCATTTATTCACAATAAATGACCAAATATAAAGTAACATGTGTAATATATGTTAACATATATAAAGAGAAATATACATTAGGCAACATAATACAGAAATCCTTTCCTCTTGGTGGATGTCCATACCTTGTAGTGAGTCACTGACTTCCGTCTCGACAGCAATCTGGACGCATGGTATTTCAAGTCGTGCCTGGGGTATGACAGCTTCAATATCCGCTTTAGGGAACAGCAAGTTGCTCATCCTTTCGTTAGGAAGGTACGGTCCCGTAGAGTTCTTTTCGAACCGACGTACCCATCTACGCAGCTTTTCTCATACTGCATCCCTTGACTCCGCTGACTTGGGGTCGTCAAAACCTTCGGTAACCAAGGTCCGGCGTATGTTGTAGCCTTGGGGGTCCCAGTACCGTAGGGCTTCTTTAGTAATGGTGCAGGGGGCATGAGACCTGCACCCTTTGTGGCTACAAAAGTCCTTACTCCTGATGTTGCAGACGATGACTTCGCACTTCACTAGGTCCTCCTTTAAAGAGAGGAAAATTAAATGAGTATGCGGTTGTTTATCTCAACTGATAAACAAATATGTAAAATATTAATCTTAATATTTAAATCATTATAGCTTAAGATAGTCAAGCTAGAAAGGAACTAGGAAAGACACATACTTGTGCTTCCTGTCCAGCCAATTGCTGTGACCTCCCCCAAAATTAAAGCCATATGGTCTTCCTATTCAGGAATTCCAAGAGAAGGGTTCTAACCCCTAAGGGTAGATAAGTGCATCTTAACACTGACCCTTCTCAAGGTCTTTAATATTGTGGGGTAAATTGTTAACTGATTAGCTATCAGTGTATTGAAAGAAATCTTTTCTTTCGATATAGGATTGGTCTCAACAATAGACTGTGCAAGGATACACAGGGTATGTTGGAAAATAACTACTGTATAATATATACTATAGTTTTCTGTCTGCAGTATAATCTATACTGCAAATATACTGGCTACTGTATAATCATATACTGTAGTTCAGCCGGCATGTTGCCGGCTTGGCTAGCACCTGGCGGCACGATCCAGCCGGCGATATCACCTGGCGGCACCGGCCCAGCCTGCGTGTCGCCGGCTGGGTTAGTACCTGGCGGCACCGGCCCAGCCGGCATATCGCCAGCTGGGTTAGTACCTGGCGGCACCGGCCCAGCCGGCATATCGCCAGCTGGGTTAGTACCTGGCGGCACCGGCCCAGCCAGCATATCGCCAGCTGGGTTAGTACCTGGCGGCACCGCCTCAGCCGGCGTGTCGCCGACTGGGTTAGTTCCTGGCGGCACTAGCTGACAGAGAGAGAGAAAGCATGGAGTGAAGGGCTACCTTATTAAATGTTTGTTAACAATAAATAAGGGTGTAAGTACTTAATCTTACTGTCTTCCTCCAGAATGAGGGTTCAAATGGAAGGGGAGAATGTATCATTCAAGCTTCCATCCAACCACAAAAACCGTTGCTGGTCACTACCGGCTTCGGGGATATGGATGGCAATCCAAGAGAGGACTGAAGAACACTCGACAGTAAAGGGGGTTTGCCACCGGAAGCCGTCACAGCTGGCACAACCTTTCCCGGAGCCTTGCGTCAATAAGGGAAAGACTGAGTGTCTATACAGCTGCTTATGTAGGAGCCCGGCCGGCACCACAACCTACCCGGCAAGCGGTGAGATTGTGGGACGACGGCCACAGGGTTGCGACGGCTAGACCATCGCTAAAGGACAAAGAGGGGCAGGGAAAGGATCCTGTATCAAGTGTGGAAGAAGGCGGCAAGGTTGCTGCCACTACCACACAATGGAGAAACTTTGTTTAAGTATCGGCGCCATCCTAGGCGGCAAAAGAATATCTATTTTTTCAGCCTAGGGTCTGCCGAAACAGTGTTAGGAGGAGACGGCAGAATTGCCGCCTCTTCCCAACACGGGAGAAACTTCGTTTCAGTATAAGCACCACCCAAGGCGGCAGAAGAATATCTATTCTTTAGCCTAGGGTCTGCCGAAACAGGACTAGTCTTCTAGACTCCAGGGGAGAAGGTCGCGGCATCATACAACCATTTCAAGTGCGCCCTAGCGAGGCATAGCCTCCTATGCCGGCAGCTGTAAGCCGGCAGGGGAGTGACTACTCAACCTGCTGCTTGGCCGCCGGCAAAAACCAAACTCTGAGGTTCTGTCGAAAAACCAAAGCCGACTATCCACCGGCAAGGGTAAGAGACAGAAAACACTAGCCTACTCAAGCCGGAGTGTCTACTCTATGGCAAGACCAAGATAGGGTTGTCGCCAATGGTGGCACTCAGAGGGAAGGAGGGATTACCCTTAAATCTCCACAGGAGACGATTATCGAGTTATATAATAATTCTAGGAGATACTGTATCTATCTCTGCATGAATTGATAAAACGATACACGAGGGTAAACTGGGAACATGTATGAAAGTACAGTGAACCCTCGCTACTTCGCGGTTCGACCATCGCGGATTCACCACTTCGCGGGTTTTTTCCATAACCCATATATATATACATATCGCGGATTTTCCGGAAATTTCGAAAATACCGCGAAATCTGAAGACCCCCAAATACGGTATTTTGTTACCTGTAATTCCATTAATACTGTAATTAGTAATATCTGCTCTTACTGATTGTTCATTGCATTACATATGATATATAATTCAGCACAGAAAGAAATAAAACACGAAAAGAGAATGTGATCATACGATAATACAGTACTGTATACAGTACGTAGTAAAATTAAATCGAACATGAAACGCAAATCAGATGCAGTCATACCATATTAGAATGGTGTAAGGCTGCTGATGGCTACTATACTACAAATGTAATGGATGTGCATCTTTTCCATGATTCTTTTGTATGTATACGTCCGTAGTACTGCATCCAATAATATTCTTTGTTGCAAAAATCACATTTCGAATAAGCGTACGAGAGAGAGAGAGAGAGAGAGAGAGAGAGAGAGAGAGAGAGAGAGAGAGAGAGAGAGAGAGACACATCCTACAAAAGAATAAAATAGCATACGTAAAGCTATTACGTGTATTATTATTGTTATTATTATTATTATTGTTGTTGTTGTTAATAAAATTATTATTGTTATTATTATTATCATTATTATTATTATTATTACTGTATTATTATCATACGATAATTCAGTACTGTATACAGTACGTAGTAAAATTAAATCGAACATGAAACGCAAATCAGATGCAGTCATACAATATTAGAATGGTGTAAGGCTGCTGATGGCTACTACTGTACTACAAATGTAATGGATGTGCTTCTTTTCCATGAATCTTTTGTATGTATACGTACGTAGTACTGCATCCAATAATATTCTTTGTTGCAAAAATCACATTTCGAATAAGCGTACGAGAGAGAGAGAGAGAGAGAGAGAGAGAGAGAGAGAGAGAGAGAGAGAGAGAGAGACACACACACATCCTACAAAAGAAAAAAATAGCATACGTAAAGCTATTATTATTATTGTTATTATTATTATTATTGTTGTTGTTAATAAAATTATGATTGTTATTATTATTATCATTATTATTATTATTATTACAGTACTGTACTGTATTATTATCATTATTTATTATTATTATTATTAATACTGTACGTACGGTATGCGCGGGGTATCTTGTATGAGTTGGTAACCTACGCATCATATACTGTAAGACGGGTTGCGATTGGTTCAAGCGCTGATAGATGACGAATCAGAACTCAAGTTTTGTTATCTAGCCTGTGATTGGTGTTTTGCCCTCATCTCCAACCCGCAGCATCTAGGTTCTCGCGGGCCCGGGTCGTCCACTCTCTGTTCCCGCGTATCGCTGAGTAGACGTTCTTAAGTTTGTGAAGTTTAATCTGTGCTGTGTGCGACCTTTTTAAGTTGAACTTTTTGTCAAATCCTACTGTACAATGGCTCCCAAGCGTTCTGCTTCTACTAAGGCTGGTAGTGAGCCTAAACGCCACCGAAGGATGATGACGATAGCTGAGAAGGTTACGCTTCTCGATATGTTAAAAGATGGTAGAAGTTACGCGTCCGCAGCGCGCCATTTTGGGATCAACGAATCTACTGTTCGCTATATCAAGAAGGACGAAGCGAACATTAGAAAGACGGCTGCAATCACCTTTAGCAGATCAGCGAAGCGAGTCGTTACAACGCGTAATAAAACGATCGTACGCATGGAAGGTGCTTTAGCTGTGTGGATTGCCGACTGCCGGAAGAAGAACATAGCCTTGGATACAAACACCATCCGAACAAAGGCTTTGAGCTCGTATCAGAATTTTGCTGCAAAGGAACCTCAAGACGACGATGGCAACCATGCTGAAGAAGATGATGATGCAGATGATCCTCAACCAGGGACATCCACTGATTCCCAGCCTCAGAAACAACGTTTTTCCGCCAGCAAAGGATGGTTCGCGAAGTTTCAGCAACGCTTCGCGCTGAAAAGCGTTTCCCTGCATGGGGAGGCTGCTTCGGCTGACACTGCCGCTGCTGAAACTCACGTGAACCAGACGTTCAAGAATATTATCGCCGAAGGTGGACATAAGCCGGAACAAGTCTTTAATATGGATGAGACCGGCTTGTTTTGGAAGAGAATGCCGTCGCGAACTTTCCTGTTCAAAGAGGAAGCCAAAGCCTCTGGCTTTAAAGCATTCAAGGATCGCGTTACCCTCGTGATGTGTGGCAATGCTTCTGGATTTATGCTAAAGCCGGGGCTTATTTATAAGTCGAAAAATCCTCGCGCTTTGAAAAATAAGAATAAGAATCTCCTTCCCGTGTACTGGATGCATAATCCAAAAGCATGGATTACGAAGATGCTGACCTCCAACTGGTTCCACCAGTGTTTCATCCAGCAAGTCAATGAATATCTCGTAGAGAAGGGCTTGCCATTCAAGATCCTTCTCCTTATGGATAACGCTGGTGGACACGCAACTGACCTGTCGCGTGAGGGCGTTCAGGTTGAGTTCCTGCCACCCAACACCACGTCATTAATTCAACCGATGGACCAGGGGGTTATCAGGGCGTTCAAGGCCCTCTACACGAAGAATACCTTGGCGGACCTCGTTGCGTGTGTGGATGCTGCCAAAGAGGATGAGGATGAAGATTTTAACTTGAAGGCGTGCTGGCGGCAGTACACCATAGCCACGTGGCTGAAGAATATTCAGAAGGCACTTCAAGAGATGAAACCTGCAACTGTGAATGTGAGCTGGAAGAAGTTGTGGCCCGAGATTGTTTACGACGACGAGGGATTTACACCTGCTGAAATCCAACACTCTGCAGTACGCAAATCTGTGCAGTTGGCTGCCATAATTGGAGGTGACGGGTTTGGCGACATGACGACTGAAGACGTCGACGAGTTGTTGGACTGCCATTCCCAGCCCCTAACTGACGCAGACCTCGAAGACCTGACGAAATCGGCAAGCGAAGAAGAGAGTGAAACCCAGGAAGAGACCCAAGAAAATGTCGAAGAAATGGGCTTAACACTAGAACGGCTTGCCAAGGTCTGCAACCATATAAAGGAGGTGAAAGAAATGTTGCAAGAGTGGGATGAGGATATGGTTCGGTCGATGCAATTCTGCAACAAGGTTGATGACATAATGACTCCCTACAAGATGCTCTTAGATCGAAAAAAGAAGCAGCGGCAACAACTTCCGATCACAATGTTCTTCCAGCCTCGCAAAAAAGAGCCAGTTCCTCCTGCTAGTACGCCTTCGGAAGAAATTGAAGAAGTTTCCCAGGAAGAAGTTGAAGAGGTGTCCCAGGAAAAGACACCTCCGTCTGAAGAGACGTAAAATACTACCTGGCTGCACAGTAGAACACATCATCAGCTTCATCATCATCATTTCTACTGTGCAGCAAATTCATCGCCATCATCATTCAAGTTTTTCTTCAACTTCTTTCGTGGTGAGTACAGTAACAATCTTTATTTTTTACTTTAATATTCTCACATTCTAAAACTGTATTTGTGCCTGTTTTATAGTTTAGTACTGTACGTACTGTATGCATTAAGTTAAAGGGAAGGTTTTAAAAGTCTACATGTTGTAACTTATCATATTTTTTTTTGTTTAAAATTTACATTTACGTACGTAAAACAATCTCTCTCTCTCTCTCTCTCTCTCTCTCTCTCTCTCTCTCTCGTAAATTGTTTTCCTGCTTTGCTACGTACAATATGTACTGTACAGTACTGTATGATTTTATATAGATACGGTAAATTATATTTGTAAGGTAACATATTTTGTAAATGCTTTTACTGTAAATACTGTACTGTATCATTATTTATCACTATCATCATGCGCGTTAAATGCCTTGTTCTGAGCGTGGTTGTTTACTGAGCGTACAGTACTTTATGACGCCGTCGTTTCAGGCGGCGTCATAAAGAAAAACATTTCATTTGGAAGTCCTAAGAAAAATAAAGTAAAACATTGGTAATAAAAAAATCAACATACTGTATAATCAATATAATCGATGCAAAAACTAACCTATACATATATGTGTACACTAAATGAGTTTGTTTCTTCATTATGATCAGAGATGAACATAAACAAAACATTGGTTGCCATTTTTTATCGTGCTTTTTAGGTATTTAGGAAACGCATGATATAAAATCGCCTTTAATATTTGTGCCTGTTTTAGTTTAGGGTGCTGTAGTACATGCATTAAGTGTTCTGTACATTAAAGGGTAGTTTGTTAACAGTACTACGTACAAGGGAAGGTTTTAAAAGTCCGAATATACATGTTAAATAAATAGGTAAATATGATGTCACTACTTCGCGGATTTTCACCTATCGCGGTCGGATCTGGAACCTATCTACCGCGATAAACGAGGGTTCACTGTATACTGAAGCGCATAGGCTAGGTAGCCTAGCATGAGGTGAGATTTCGGTTACCTAAATCACCGAAACTCTAACGTGTACGATCGACATAAGGAAGAGGAAATATATGCATAATTATATATATCTTTACTAATATAATTGTGCCTAAATAGCATTCATAATTAATTAATGCTATTACAACTAAGAATGTTGTTCTATATCATGTAGAAAAGTAAACTGAAGCGCGTAGGCTAGGTAGCCTAGTGCAGGGCGAGGTTCGGTTACCTAAATCGCCAAAACTCTAATGTTTACGATCGACATAATATATAACTTTCCTAGTATAATTATGTTTAAATAGCTTTCATAATTTATTCATGCTATTACAACCGGGAGTGTCGTTCTGCTAACTAAATAACGCATGCGTCATGAACGACAGCGCCCATGGTGCCACCTGTGATCGGCTAAGCTTCGAACACTTAAAATTACTCTAATTTCTCTGTGAAGCAGGAGCTAAAAATTATACACTGTAAAGAATAAATATTCAACTTTCCAGAGGCAGAAGAAGCTGGCGATTGCATGATAAAACCTCAATATATATATATATATATATATTATATATCTATATATATATATCTATATATCTATATATATATATATATATATATAATATATATATATATATATATATATTATATATATATATATATATACTGTATATATATATATATAGATATATATATATATATATATATATATATATATATATTATATATATAATACATACACAAACAAACAAACACACATATATATTATATATAATATATATATATATATATATAATATATATATATATTATATTTATATATATATTATATATATATATATATATATACATATATATACTGTATATCATATATCTATTATAAATATATACTATATATAATATATATATATATATATATATATATTTGGGCTTAGGCCACGTCGTCCTGATGGAAGTTCCTTCATTAGTTGCTTCCTAGGTATATTTGACTACAGTGATATATCCCAGAGAATTTACCAAAGGTATCCAGAATTCTAACTCCTGGAGCGAATATCCCTTAAAATTTAAAAAGGGATATCGCGTAATATCAGAGGACGTATTCTTGACAAGTCTCATAGCTATCTACACCCCTAATAGCGCTTTCACTTCGAGGGGAAAAGTGGCAAGAATATAGGAGAGTCGTTAAAAAGGTGACGTTCCTACCGTACTGTAAATAGTGCGCCAAATCGCCACCCGCGCGGTGCCACCAAGCCATTCTTTCTGCAGTAGCTTTGTTGACCGGTGTTATCCCATTTTATCTCTTGCTATTTTGGAGTTTATTCGTCGCTATGATGTCTTCACCAGCCTCATCTGCTTCGGGAAAGTTAAGTAATATCTTTGAATTGTGTAAATGTAAGCTCTTGCCAGTTTTGCTTTTTGATTGAGATCGTAATTAACGTAACAAGAGCTGTTGATAGCCGAATGGCGTCATGGACGCGGTCGTTCTTTCTTGTACATTTAGTTAGCCAGAACGACTTTTCCCGGCATTATTTGCTTTAATAACTTTAGCTATTTAGAAATTTAGCTAGGGATTTTTATATTATGTCATTGTTGTCGTGGATTTGGCTATTTGTGATCGAGCCTCACGAGTACTAGGCTTCCTAGCCTAGGCACCTACACACTTCATGCATGATATAACCTTCCTGGTAAAGTTTTATTGAAGCTCAGGCAATATTTTATACAATTAAGATATTACTGCATAAAATTTTCCTCTTCCAAGATAGTATACAAGAGAGTTTCGGTGAACGATTCTCAATGCTCCTAGGCTACTAGCCTAGGGGCTTTAGTATACTGTCATACATGTCCCCATTGCTCTTGTATTGTCTTTTAAGGGGAGACTGACACCTCCTATACCTTTTAAGTCGATACTAATCTCCTGGCGAGATTTAAGATCAATCCCCCTTCCCTCTGATTAGCCTAGGCTATCCTCAGCTAGCTTTGCTGTGAACTGAGTTCTGGCAAAGTTTTACTGTTGTGGTTCGTTCCTTTCTCTTAACCACTGAGTCGGTTTTGAGTTTAGAACGGGACATCAGAGTAATAGTCTGTGTTTGGCATCTTACTGTCTTGGTGAAATGATTTCCCATGTCAGGTTAAGCTGCCTTTACAGGAGGCTAGACCTCCCTAGACCATACGTGGAGGTTTTTGTATGACAATCCCTCCTTCCTTGGTCTAGCAGACAGTCCTGTGCTGGTAGATCTTAGACCGAAGAAATTATTTCTTCCTTGCCTAGGTCTCTGGTACGAGATTCTGTTCTCTTGTGAGATTGTGTCCTGTGTGCCGCTTTCTCACTTGACTAACCCAACCTGGCAAAATGATTTCCCCTACCTGAGGTTACTCTATGAGATCAGAATCCTTCAAGTTGGGTGGTGCCTTCGGGTATTACCTTACTTATAGGACACTTACCCCTTCCTCTCTGTCTCTTTCGTGTTGGATGAGCCATCACCCTCCCTGGCCGTCATTCTACATTTGACCCTAAGGGTAATTTGAAGAACTGGCCTGAGGTTCCCTGTCTGCCACCGGCTGAGCCGGCTGCCAGCAGGTACCCTCATATTCTTTAGAGTGTTATTCAGTCCTCCCTTGGACTGCCTTCCATAGCCCATGTGGATGGGATATGGTTGGGTGGAAGCCCGAATATAATTCCCCCTTCCACTTGAACCCTCATTCTGGACGTAGGCCGGCAAGGCTGAGCCTTTGCCTTCCTCCATCCTCTCTTTTTCTCTGCCTTTCCTTATAATGGACGGGCCGCCGACAGCTAGTAGCTGCCGGCGGCCATGTTGGTTGTCTGTCGGCCGGCAGTTACTCTGCCGCCGCTCACCGTGGGTGTCGCTGATCGACGACCCAACGACAATAGACATACTGGGGCCGACTGCCGGCAACTAAGTTGTCGGCCGGCAGCCGGCCACCCAAAATCTAGACTTTTACCGCTGGGTCCTACTTGATAGAGGGATCCTTCAGCTGCCGGCCGGCAGAGCCGCTACCGGCGACCTGCCGTCCATTACTCTGAAGACAGTAACTGCCTTCAATAGCCCAGAATAGACCGGCATATGCCGGATGGCCCGGCATGTGCCGGTAGGACTGGCGGCATGCCGCCGACAGTCAGTGCTGGAGCCCAAAAGTTTTTTCCAACCTACAAGGTGCTTCATGGGCAGCCTATTGTGAGACCATCACATATAAGAGAGCGATTCTCTCTACCAATTAATGGCTATCAACCAATATTTCTAATCCCCAATATTGTACATAGAAGATTGTGTTAAGAAGACACTTTATATCAAAGGATATCATCTTCCCCTAAAATTCGTTAAGAATTTCGTGTTCAATATCGGAGGAGGTCATAACAATGGACTGGCCAGGAAACACAAGTAGGTGTCTTTCCTATTTTCTAGCTTACTCTATCCATGCTAATATTATTAAAAATATGTATGCTGAAATCTGAGAATTTCACCGAATACTTATATGCTTTTCTTTCTTTACAGGAGGAGCATCCCGAGTGCGGGAACAACTTTTGCAGGGTCCGTAGTAAGAACTTCTAGGGCCATGGCATGTGCAGGGCCCATGCTTGCTGCGCAGTCACTAAAGGGGCTCTCAAGTACTGGGACCCACAGGTATGTACCGTTTGTGATAAACTGGTGAAAGAGGCTTTTGATGAACAAAAGTCTACTGAGTCAAGGGACGCAGCAAGGGAGATGCTACGAAAATGGGTCAGGGGTTTTCAGAAGAACACCTCTGACCCATACCTTCCTAATGAAAGGATGAGGGCTTGTCTTTTCCCTCGGGCATCTTAGGATGCAGTCATTCCCCAGGCTCAACCTGATATTCTCCTTGTTCAAATTCCGGCAGAACCTGACGTATCGGACGCCTTGCAGGGCATCCAATTGGAGGACAACATGTCTGTTGTCTCGGAGGAGACTGAGAACAATCTCCTAGTGGAGGAACTGGATCAGGGGGTTGACGTACCTCCTGAGGCTGAAGTCGAGAAAATCAAAACGATTTCGGTATCATCAGCCACGGTGACTGAGCCGGTGCCTATGACTTCTTCCACTGCACCCCAGTTAGATTCCATCACGAGTACACTGCACTCGCTCCTGTCTATGGTGCAGGACATTCAGAAGAAATCGTCCGAGAAAGAAGCTTCTCTTCGGACGGAAATGCATCAGCTGGTTGCAACACGTTTAGCCCCGAAGAAGCTAAACGTCAAGGATCTCCCCGCCTTCTCTGACGTCAACCCCTGGAGGTACGCAAAGCATATGCCTATGTCGGGGGGGGGGAAGATCTTCCTCTCGGAGAAACTGGGCACTGTCCCAGTAGAGGAAATTGAGTTTTGGCCCAGCAAAGGGGCCTATCCGGAATGCTATGTCCGTCTGAGGACGGTACCTGCATCCAAAGAGGAGACAGAGCCGAAGGAGACCATTGTCCTCGAACTCTCTAAGGCCCAGGCCTTATATACAACCACCTTGAAGGAGAGGGCCTTTACTAGCTCCAAGGTGCCGGCTCTCAGCAAGAAGCACCCGTCCTTCATTGCTGACCCCAAACGTGCCTTCCCCTTTATGGATAAAGGGTTTAAGGCAGCCTTAAAGGCAGTCGAGGTAGGGAAACCTTGCCCTACACTGGAAGAGTGTAGACCCTTTTCCCTCGCCTTTCCATCAGACGATGCAGACTGGAAGGATGTCCACAACACCTTCACAGTCGGGAAGCTGGAGGCAGATATTGCCGGACGACAGTTTGGCGAAGACCTCCCGAAGTTGTCAGACTTTCTCCTCCGCAGGGAACAGGAGACAAAAGAACGTCTTGCTGCTTCCATGTCTCTGCAGACTGGCCTAGAGACTATGGCAAGCATCCTGGACACCCCAGAAATGTACATGGTCTTCGCCAAATCTCATTTGGCGACAGTCACCAAGGACCTGTACAACTTTATTAAAGCCCGAAGGGCTTGTAGAGAGTTCGTGTTCGCCTCGGCAGCGGTGAGGCACGAACCAAGGAAGCTGATAGCTTCCAACATCTGGGGAAAAGACCTCTTCCCAAGCGAAGTGGTCAAAGAGGTCGTGGACAAAGCCGCAACGGAGAACAGAAATCTCCTCTCCAAGTGGGGCTTGCCCTCTAAAAGAAAATCTTCCGCTGATGAAGGTCCCCAGCCAAAGAATAAATCGAAACGACCAAGAGTGCCCTCTCGGCCAAAACAGCAACAGCTTCCCATGGCCACGGTGCCCCAGATGGTGGCACAACCAACCACCACCTTCCAACTGGTGCCCCAAACGCTGGCGACCCAATCGCCTGTGTTCACCCCAGTCTTCGAAAGGCAGTCAACAACCTTTAGGCCGAAGTCTCGAGGCTCCTTTCGAGGATTCTCTACAAAGGTGGACGTGGCCAAGGAGGTAAATCCTCCAACCAGCACTCAAAGTGAGATGCTACCGGTAGGAGGGAGACTTCTCCTCTTCGTTGGACCTTCGATCCCTGGGCCCACAGCCTAATCAAGAACGGACTAGGGTGGAGTTGGAGCAAGGCTCCACCAAACTTCCCTCAATTCTTCCAACACTCAACCCCCATACTGGAAGAATATGTTCAGGAACTCCTGAACAAAAGAGTTATAAGGAAGGCGAAGTCCATCAGATTCCAAGGAAGGCTATTTTGTGTTCCGAAGAAGGACTCGGAAAAGCTCAGAGTCATTCTGGACTTATCACCACTCAACAAGTTCATAGTGAACTACAAGTTCAAAATGCTGACGCTTCAACACATAAGAACCCTTTTGCCCAAACGGGCATACACAGTCTCCAGAGACATGACGGATGCGTACTGGCATGTTCCAATCAACCGTCAAGTTTCCCCCTACCTGGGATTCAAACTACAAAAAAGAAAGTACGTTTTCAGAGCCATGCCCTTCGGTCTGAACATAGCTCCAAGGGTATTCACCAAGCTTGCAAATGCAGTCATTCATCAACTATGCCTAAAGAGAATCCAGGTGGTAGACTACCTGGATGACTGGCTCGTGTGGGCAGTATCCGTGGAAGAGTGCATGCAAGCCTCCAAGGAAGTGATCCAGTTCCTGGAACACTTAGGATTCAAGATCAACTTGAAAAAGTCTTGACTATCTCAGCTCAAAAGTTTCAGTGGCTGGGCGTCCACTGGGACTTGCAGTCACATTGCCTTTCCTTTCCGTCAAAGAAGATTAAAGAGATAGCAGGATCTGTCAAAAGACTCCTTCAATCCGCCAGGATATCAAGAAGGCAACAGGAGAGAGTGTTGGGGGTCCCTCCAGTTTGCCTCAGTGACAGATCCAGTATTGAGAGCACAATTAAAAGATGCATCAGGAGTTTGGAGAAAATAGGCATCAAACGCTCGAAGAGATCTACAATGACCGATACCAAATCGTCTGCGATCACTGCTCAAGCCATGGTCGGAGGCCAAGAACCTAAAGAACAAGGTACCTTTGCAACCACCTCCACCATCAGTCACCGTTCACACGGATGCCTCAAAAGAAGGGTGGGGAGGTCACTCCCATCATCGGAAAGTCCAAGGGACCTGGTCTCCCCTCTTCAAGACCTTCCACATCAATTTTCTGGAAGCCATGGCAGTTTTTCTCTCTCTGAAGAAACTGAAACTTCGCTGCTCAATCCACATCCGTCTGGTTCTAGACAGCGAAGTCATAATGAGATGCCTAAACCGACAAGGCTCGAGATCGCCTCACATAAATCAAGTGATACTAGCCATCCTCCGTCTAGCGGAGAAGAAGAGATGGCACTTGTCAGCACTCCACCTTCAAGGGTTCCGCAATGTGACAGCGGACGCTCTATCCAGGATCAACCCGATAGAGTCAGAATGGTCCCTAGACGCAAGATCATTCTCTTTCATATTACGCAAAGTCCCAGGACTGCAGATAGACCTCTTCGCAAAGACCGACAACAAGAAGCTACCCCGGTACGCAGCCCCGAACGAGGATCCTCTAGCGGAAGCAATGGATGCAATGTCCATAGATTGGAACAGATGGTCCAAGATCTACCTATTCCCTCCAACCAACCTTCTGCTGAAAGTCCTCGACAAACTGAGATCTTTTCGAGGGACAGCAGCAATAGTGGCCCACAAGTGGCCCAACAGCGTCTGGTTCCCTTTAGTAACGGAACTATGCCTGAAGCTGATCCCGTTGCCGGACCCAGTTCTGACTCAGCAAGTGCAGAAATTGACTGTCTCAGCTTCATCAGAGAAAACCCAGAACCTTCATCTCATGATGTTCTCGCCTTAGCGGTCAAGAAAAAGTTTGGGATTTCTAGGGAAAGTATTAACTTCTGAAAATACAAGTCAAAGTCAACAAGAAGACAATATGAGTCTTCCTGGAAGAAATGGGTGGCCTTTATCAAGGCGAAGAAACCTAAGGAGATTTCTACGGATTTCTGTTTGTCCTTCATCCATCTTCATGAACAAGGTTTAGCAGCCAATATGATTACTACATGTAAATCTGCCCGAGCCAGACCAATGCTTTACGCCTTCCAGGTAGACTTTTCCAATGAGATCTTCAACAAGATTCCTAAAGCCTGCGCTAAACTTCGGCCCGCAGCTCCTCAAAAGCCCATTTCATGGTCTTTGGATAAGGTTCTTCACTTAGCATCAACCCTGAACAATGAAGATTGTTCGCTGAAAGACTTGACTCAAAAGGTGATATTCTTATTTGCACTAGCCTCGGGAGCCAGAGTTAGCGAAATAGTGGCCCTCTCGAGGGATGATGGCCACATTCAGTTCACACACAGCGGAGAACTAAACCTCTTTCCGGACCCGACGTTTCTCGCCAAGAACGAGCTGCCCACTAAGAGATGGGGTCCCTGGAGAATCTGCCCTCTGAAGGAAGAAGCATCCCTCTGCCCAGTGGAATGCCTAAAGGTCTATCTTTGTAGAACTTCAGACTTTAAGGGAGGTCAGCTTTTCAGGGGAGAGACTTCCGGTTCAATGTTATCCTTGAAACAGATAAGGGCGAAAATCACCTATTTTATACTCAGAGCGGATCCAGACAGTACACCCGCAGGTCATGATCCGAGAAAAGTTGCCTCGTCTCTGAATTTCTTTCAGACGATGTCGTTTGAAAGCCTTCGGACTTATACTGGATGGAAGTCATCCAGAGTATTCTTCAAACACTACGCGAAGCAATTACAGGAAATAAAATTTCATGTGGTGGTGGCAGGCAGTGTAATAAATCCTGCCGCTTGATTACTGCGAAGAACAGTGCACTATTTGGGACTTTTAGTGAAGGGTGTACATGATAGACTCAAGGCATATCATGTTTAGTATTGTGTTTAGTGATGACACTATAGACTATTCTATTCACACATGTGACTTTAAGCATAACAGACTAACACAAGTGCCAGGCATACTTATATGCACAGTGTTCCTAGTAACAACAGAATACATAGTGAAATTTTTATATTTCCCATAGAGTGGTTGGTGTTTCCTTTTCAGGTGAAACTGATTTTATTTTCTGTTATTACTATTTATGCTTTTATGCAGAATTGTTCAGTGTAATATGTAATTGAATACAACTATGATTTCTATTTTTATTGTAATAAACAATAGAAGGAATCTTTGCGTCTTTCGCCTCAAACATTCTAGATTAAGAATAAAGTCAGAGCATCCTTGATTCTTTTAATATTTAAGAAAATATTGGGAACTAAGATTACTACTGTTCCAAGCAAACAGGTAAGAACTGATTGTACTAAACTGTTCATCTTACTGATTTAAGGTTTCCTACACGTATATAAACCTGTCTGTCTCTTTAACAACCAGACCCGGGAGGTATCAGTAACCTACACAGATCAAAACCATCTAAGTACAAACTATGAATTATGTATATGATGACACTAATATACAAACTGCTTGCTAGATTGTTTCCTTGAACTCACAATCCTCGGGTTTTTTCCTAGAGTCTGCCCAGACTCTTCCCTGTAGGGGGCAGGAAGCACTGACATATTTTATGATCAGCTGATTGATGTATAACGGTAACATCAAGTGTCTCTAGGTCTATAAGACCGAAAAGGAAAAATTTATCTTGAGATAAACGGCACTAATGAAAATCCACAGATACATTAATGCTCTGGTAAACTTCCATCGGGACGACATGGTCTAAGCCCAAAAAACGGATTTTGAGCGAAGCGAAAAATCTATTTTTAGGTGAGGTAGCCATGTCGTCCTGATGGACCCACTCTCTTTTTGACAAAAGGATAATGAATCCCTCCCTATGGTACTGTATCTGCAACACCTACAAAGCTACAAAGAATGGCTTGGTGGCGATTTGGCGCACTATTTACAGTACGGTAGGAGCGTCGCCTTTTTAACGACTCTCCTATATTCTTGCAACTTTTCCCCTCGAAGCGAAAGCGTTATTAGGGGTGTAGATAGCTATGATGTGGCGGGATGTTAAAAAAAACAACCCCCACATCCTTGAATCTTACTTACTGACAAATGTCTCAACAAAACAAACTTTCCCCTGACGTTATCTAAAACCAGACTCTTAGACCAAAGGACAAAAAAAACAAAACATAACCTTACACCTATATTTGTTAAAACTAAAACCAAAAAAATTCTCCATGGAAAATAAGCTTAACATAGAAACCACCCACAACCAAAATAATTACACTTAAGACAAATCATCAACTTCATAAATATACCAAAAAAACGTACCACCATTCATATAAAAACCCTAACAAACTTAAAATTACCCGCACACCAATACCAATATTTGTTTATGTGTGGACCTCTTTGTCCACACAAGGGCCAACAGTCCTTCCAGGCCAGTGCCACAACTCTCTGGCAGACGCAACAATCGGTGGCAGACATAATTTTGTGGCAATCTGCTACACCTGCCTCACTTGATTGGCAGTCTATATCAGCACTATCATCATCATCATCATCGTCATAATTTTATAGCACAAGAACAATCAAATCAGGCTCATTAACGCAATCCAGGTCATCAACAAGCGATCAATGCAAAGAGCAGTCTAAATATAATCAATTCAAGGCCAGGTCAGCAACTATACATCAGCATTCAAAAACAATCTCTCCAAAGGAGGAATCACGGCCTGCCAAAATAAAAAAAGAAAAACACTTATGAACACTCCTAACTAACTGAATTATCGCACTATAATCAAAGATAAATAATAAATTGTTTCTATCATTCACAATCACGACAAGCAAAGATGAACAAAACTGTACTTACTTTTGAAATATAATCAAAACATTTCCAATGCTGGTAAGAAAAATATAATAATAAATCCAGCACTCACACTACTGCCTCTTGCTGCAGTCAAATCAAAAAAGCCATTCACCCAAGACATTCACCACTGTCGTAACCTCAATCTCATTTATACCAACAGTCTTTCTCACTACAAACAATCGATACACTAACTACTTCTCTCTCTCTCTCTCTCTCTCTCTCTCTCTCTCTCTCTCTCTCTCTCTCTCTCTCTCAGGATTTGGCAAACAAAAAAAAAAAAAAAAATAAAAAAAAAATTAATCCTCCACAATGAGACGTGTCAAGAATACATCCTCTGATATTACGCGATATCCCTTTTTAAATTTTAAGGGATATTCGCTCCAGGAGTTAGAATTCTGGATACCTTTGGTAAATTCTCTGGGATATATCACTGTAGTCAAATATACCTAGGAAGCTACTAATGAAGGAACTTCCATCAGGACGACAAGGCTACCTCACCCAAAAATAATTTTTTCCTTCGTTCAAAATCCGTTTTATATATGTTTATATATTTAACCCTTTTACCCCCAGGCTATTTGGAAATTTCCAACCCTTAACCCCCAGGGGGTTATTTTTTTTCCAGCACATTTTGTAGTATATTTTTTTTTAATTGCTCTAACAGCCTTAATTTTTGTCATAGAGATGGCAGGTTGGTCTCATTCTCTTGGAAAATGCCTGAATTTTAAAAAAAAAATTATCAAAAATATGGAAAAAAAATTTTTATAGCATTTTTTTGCAAGGACGTACCGGTACGTCCATGGGGGTAAAGGGATGGCTTTTGTGAAACGTACCTGTACGTCCTTTGGGGGTAAAAGGGTTAATATATATACAAATATAAATATATATATATATAGAGTATATATATATATATATATATATATATATATATATATATATATATATACACAGTATATATATATATATATATATATATATATATTATATATATACATATTATATAAATATATATATATATATATATATATATGTATATATATATATATATATATATATATATATATATATATATATATATATATATATATATATATATATATATATATTAATCCCTTGCCATTTCATGGCTCAAGTTTCGCGTGCCCAGCGCATCGCGGATTTTCAAAAATATTCATCAAAAATTAGAAAAAATTGTGCGAAGGTTATGCAGGCGCTAGCAGAAGGCAGGGAGAGTACAGTAGAACATCAGGTATCAACATGGAGATGGCGCGCAACTCAAAATCCACCTGTCTGATTCGCTGGCCATTTGGCTCCAGAATCTCGCAAGCTGATTGGCCGAGTCACCGAGACACTTTACCCAGCATCTCTCCATGCTGTGTGCCCCGCGAAGGGAGACCGCATTCTTTATTCTCTGTCACTTTGCTTGTGTTGCTTAATCTTGCTGCGTGGAGCTTTGAGCTGATTTTTTGTGGTTTTTTAGTGTAAAATACTGCTTGTGACGCCCTTGAAAATGACTCCTAAACGTCCTCTACCCTCTACATCCTCTAATGAACCCAAGAAGAAGAGAAAAATTATGACGGTGACCGAGAAAGTGAAATTATTGGACATGCTTAAGGCAGGTAGCAGCTATGCGTCTGTTGCCCACATTTACAGAGTGAATGAATCAATGATTCGCTACAAAAAAAAAGATGAAATGAAAATACGTAAAGCTGCCTCAATAACGTTCTCCAAGGACACTAAGCGCGTTGTGACTCCTCGTAATAAGACAACTGTGCAAATGGAGAATGCATTATCAATGTGGATATCGGACTGTCGGGAAAAGAAGGTTAGTCTCGATACCAACATGATCTGAACCAAAGCCAAAACCCTGTATGATAGCCTAGTTCCTGAAGGAAAATCGAACGAAGATGACTAAGGTGATGAAGACGACAAAGATGATCCTGCCCCACGAGAAAAACGTGGTTTTGTTGCCAGTAAAAGCTGGTTCAAGAGGAGGTATGGCCTTCGCAGCATTCCTTTGTATGGGGAGGCCGCCTTGGCAGACCAAGAGGCAGCTCTTCGTTACGTCGAGGATGAGTTCCCGAAATTAATTAATGAAGGTAGCCATCTCCCAGAGCAGGTGTTCAATATGGATGAGACTGGCCACTTCTGGAAGAGGATACCATCCCGGACGTTCCTTTACAAGAACGAAGTAAAGAAGCCAGGGTTCAAGGCCTACAAAGATCGCGTCACTCTCCTCATGTGCAGGAATGCAGCGGGCTTCATGCTCAAGCCCAGCTTAATTTACAAGTCATTGAATCCTCGGGATTTGAAAAACAAAAACAAAGCCTTGCTGCCCGTCTACTGGAGGAGTAATAAAAAGGCATGGATAAGCAAAGCCCTCACACTTGACTGGTTTGTGAACTGCTTTATCCCACAGGTGAAGCTGTACCTCACGGAGAATGGGCTGCCCTTTAAGGTCCTCCTCTTGATGGACTCTGCAGGACATGCAACGGATCTCCATTATGATGGGGTCTAAGTGGAGTTCCTGCCCCCAACACCACTTCCCTCATACAATTAATGATTCATGGGGTCATTAAGGCCTTCAAGGCCCTCTACACGAGGTCCACAATGGAAGGCCTCATCTCCTCTATCAACGAAGGCGACGAGGACTTCAGCTTCAAGAGATATTGGCGGGAATATAACATTGCAACGTGCCTGGCCAACATTCAGAAAGCTCTTAATGAGATGAAACAGCAAACATTGAATGCAAGTTGGAAAAAATTGTGGCCAGATGTTGTTCATGACTATGAGGGATTTACGCCTGACGAAGTTCACCATTCTGCTGTAGATAAGGCTGTGAGGCTGGCACGGTTAGTAGCCAACGAAGGTTTCTCTGACATGACGACGGATGACGTCAACTCACTGATCGAGTGCCACTCGGAGCCCCTAACCGACGAGGACCTTGTCGAAAAGACAAGATCAGCGAGTGAGGAAGAAGAAGAGGCAGCCGACGTCGGCGATGACGACGAAGCTGAAGAACGTGACCTTACCTTGGACAACCTGCAAGAGCTTTGCAACAAAGGGCGCAAGAAATCGATGATAATATGGTCAGAGCCATCGAATTTAGTAACCGTATTGATGGTGTAATGGCGTTGTACAAGAGCATCTTTGCTCAGATAAAAAAACAACGTCAACAACTTCCCATCACGATGAACCCAGTGCGACGAAAACCTTTTGCAGAAGCATCAGATACTCCTCCTCCTGCCTCTCAAGCTTCCCACCAAGCCACTACGCCGCCTCCTATAGTTTCTCCAGCTCTATCGGAAGCTGTTGTTGACGATCCACCACCTCTATCAACTGACAATGAGGCGTCACCTGAGGAGCACTAAAACTCTCATTAACCTGTGCAGTAAATCATCTTCATCTTTTTCACCTCCACGATACTGCACAGGTGTTTCATTGTCATTTATCAAGATCGTCATTTACCAAGATCATCGTCATTGTCAAGAGGTGAGTTACGTATCAGGTTATACGAATAAATGAGTTCTAAAAACATATCTACAGTATGCACATACACTATATATATATACATATGTATGTACATGTATACTTACACTCTATTTATATATTCATATATCATTTACGTATAGATGTAAATGTATACGTAATGTATTAAATATGACAAATTCGAAGATAATTTGTATTTTTCCTAACCATACAAACCTTAGCTATTTACATTGGGTTTACCTTTTAGCGCAGCTGAAATGGCGAGCCATTAGAATTTAACGAGGGTGTATTACCCCCGTGCTATTTAGCGGGGGGGTAGGGGAGTGGTAGCTAGCTACCCCTCCCCTACCCCCCCCCCTAAATAGCGCGGGGGTAATACACCCTCGTTAAATTCTCACGCACCTGTGAAGCTCACTTTCACTTAGAGGTAGGACTTGTCTTGGGGGACAGGGCTGGCGGGCAAATATGTGTAAATAGCTAAGGTTTGTATGGTTAGGAAAAATACAAATTATCTTCGAATTTGTCATTTGTTCCGTAACCGAAATACAAACCACGCTATTTACATTGGGTGACTTACCCCTTAGGTAGGGTGGAAAGTCCCCAGCTATACTGGCTTTGGCTTTACCCGGGGACTCAGAATCCGAGTGAGTCGCACTCGAGAAAAGGAGTCCCTGCACCTCACAAGTTCCTTGCTCCGCAAGGAACCGTGTGGCCTACATAAGCTTGTGTGTGAAGGAAGAAGTGTGACCCATCCTAGGCAGTTGACCTGGAGTTCCAGAAGGAACTCTGGGTTAGGACGTTCCCAATACCACCTCGTCAGGGTATGGGGGACGCGACAGTATTGACTCAATACTCGGAACACAAGGAAGCATGGTTTACCTGCAGAGGTTCGAGGTCAGCTATGCAGAGACCAGGATGCTGCTTCCCCATAGAGGGGATGATGAAGAAAGAAGTAAGGGCCAGACATACTTCTTTCGTTCATGCAGACTAAAACCTGATAACAATGCCCTCAACCTTCTGCTACCTGTCCAAAACGGAGCCTGAGGTTAGACCAGCTGTTGTGTAGCCACCACAGAGCGATAGAAAACGTATCGAAACTCCTGTGGGTCACGCCCAGCAGGAAGCGGGCTGCGAAGGTCATTAGACGCTTCCAGACTCCAGCTTGTAGCACCTGCGTCACAGAGTAGTATTACTCGAAGGCGAGGGACGTTGCGATGTATCCAACATCGTGCTGTAGGGAGACATGACAGGGGAGGGTCTGGAGACAGGTCGAGATGAATGTCCTCGAGTCCGAGCTGAAGAGGTATACTGGTGACTCTCCCCCGTGTCCTCCTTGTGCTCCCAAATCGGCTGCAACTGAGGACAAACTGCAGCTGTTCCCAAAGCTAACCCCTCAATTCCTTACTGACCAGAAGGAAAAGGTTTTGGGACATCAGATACAGAATGGAGACTGGAAATCTTGAAGGAATTGGACCGAAGGGCCGGGACCCCAAGATTCTGAGTCTAGACAACAACTCAGGAGTGAACCTGAATGTTGCCTTCCCCCCTTCCTTAGAAAGGGCGGAGTCGCACGAGACCAAGAAGATTGCTTACACACTGGCCGCGGCCAGAGTGAGCAGGAGACCCAAGACGGAATACAATCAGAGGCCTGACGTAAAGGGTCTTGAGAAGATCTCTTAAGGAACCAAAAATTCCGAGCCATGCTCCAAGTTGGAGGTCTCACTCCCACTAGGGCAGGGACGTTCGTAGCTTCGCATGAGCGAGGAAAGATCCAGCGGGAAGGAAAGAGTTATTCCTTTAAGCCTGAAGGTCAGGGAAAGGCTGAGCGACAGGCTTCATTGCCGAGAGCGGAAAGGAGTTTCCTCCCGCCGAAAGGCAATAAGATCGTTATTGCTGGAGAAGAGGCCTCAAGGGAAGAGGTATATCTCCCACGGCACCAACCACCGAAGACTCTTCACTTTGCCTGGAAGACCCCTGCGGATGACTATCGCAGATGACGCGACCTCCGTACCGCGACTGTAGCGGGTTGTCTCTTCTTGAGGAGGAGGCGTAGTGTCTCCAGGCATGAAGCCGAAGCGACGCCCCGGCTCGTGAAAGATGTTGCAGTGTGGTTGTTTGAGTAGTCTGTGCCGTGGGAGAAGCCCTCCCAGGAGTTCTGTCAGGGGAAGCAGAGGGTCCGGAAACCGTTCTGCGCATAGTCCCAGTGGAGCTCTCCCATTGAAAGGTTGACAGACAACCTGGTCTTGTTGAGACCCATTCTCAACAGACAACAAAGGAGGGAAGACGCAGGCGTCGAAGTTGTCCCACCATCACCGGAATGCATCTTGCCAGAGTCTCGGGGTCTGAGACTGGGGGGAAGAACAGCGGAAGCTTGAGGTTCCAAGCTGTCGCGATCAGGTCCCCCAGACCAGGACTTGCTGGTTACTCAAGGCCAAAGACCCCCAGGTACACTCTCTCTACGAGGCTCTGCTCGGATAGTCAGAGAGAACATTCCTCTGCCTGGAATGAGAGAGCCGATGGTGGTATTGAGAGTATCTCAATCATCTCGGTATCTCTACCGCAAGATGTGAAGGTGTGAAAATGCGTCCCCTGCTGGTTAGAACACACCAGAATCATGAAGTCGACGCGCACGGAGCGACTCGGCAGGAGCTGTAGGATCTGTAGAGGGGCCAGACTACAGCCCCTAAGCCTGCCTGAATGATGGAGAGGTATCCTGCAGGTCCTGACCATAGGCCTGGACTAGAACATGCCCCCCCCCCCCCCTTTTCTTTGACAAGTCCGAGAACAGCATCAAGAATGTGGGGAAAGGACGAGAATATCTACTCCCATCAAGAGGTTCCATAGATCAACACCCATTGCAGGTCTAATCGTTCCGCTGGTCCCATAGGACCAGAAAGTCCGGTTAATCGTTGCCTGAAACCACCGGAACTTGGACCGCCCCACATGGAACTTATCCTGAGGCGACCGTTCGGAACTATAGACGGGTCAATGAGGAAAGGAGAACTAGGAAATGTTCCAAGGTAGGGCTGAAAGCTCTGCTTGACTGAGAACAGGTACTGCGACTCTCCTCAGCCTTGCCACAGTCAACTGAAGGGAAGGCTCGGAGGAGGTGGCAACAGAATCTGGCGTCCCCAGGTGGTCACCCATCCAAGTACTGACCAGAACCGACGTTGCTTAACCCCGCTGGACGGACGAGAAGCGGGGTTTCCAACGTGGTAAGGCCGTTGACTCAATATCATGGCCAGATACTCCAGATGTTGAGGCAGAAGAAGAGATGGCTCCTAGCAAAATACCATGAATCCCCACTCATGGTAAGCATCTGGAAGCTTGTCCCGGCGCTGAAGAAGGTCGAACCCGAGCCTACCGGAGTTGACCAGGCCTCCAAAAGGCGAAGGAGGCGGAAGCCTGCACCTGAGCGGCCATGAGGAAAGCAGGGAGAGTTCTCTGGGGAAAAAAACCTGCGATGCCGCGGCGGGATCGCCACACTGCATCTTAGGCAGGAATACCTGCAGACTAGGCTGAATTCCACGAGCTTCCTGTAAGATGGATGGAATGGAAACTGAAAGTACCCGTCCTTCCGATCCAGGGTTTAAGGAGTCCTGTCGCCTCGTTATCAGTCTGATCGATTCTGCTGTTCCACGCTGGATGAAGTTTGTTCGACAAACTTGATCAGGGCTGAGAGGTCGACTACGGAACTCCCGTCTCAGATACTCCCTTAAAAGAAAGGATCGACTGAAGAAGCCGGGAGTGAAGCCGTCGATGATCCTATGGAGGACCTTCTCCTAAAGTATGGATCATTCTGCCCAAACGGGCAAACTCTTGCCGACCCTATGGCATAGAGGTTCAGAGACACTGAATTCGCTGACAGAGACGGCAGGCGCGATATCCTTGGCTGATCACAGAGATCGTGCGGGAATGGGCATCGGGAAGCTGTCATCCGGATGAGTAACCGTAGGCATCCTTCCAGCGTGAAACCTGCAAGGGGCGGGGGGGGGGGGGGGGGGGGGGTGCCAATCCTAGAGTTCGTGAACTCTGCTGCTCCCTCTAGGACTATGCCGCCCCCCGGGGGAGCCTCCCGTGCCATCTGTTCCTGACAGGAGGAAACTGCAATTGGACATCTTGTCTCAGTTGTCGTAGCCGGTCCGATAACTTAGGCCGATATGGTTGAAAGAAAAAGGCGCTGGAGCCCTGCAGAGTCCGGAAGAAAGCGCCTTGGAGGAGTGAAAATGGAAGTCGACCTCCTCCGCACAGCCGCTGTCTATGTCTCTGTCCTTGGGCACAAACAAACTCTTCTCAAGGATGGAAGGGTGTCTGAAGTTGTCGACATCCACGGATGAGACACCCGAAAGGAAGACCTCGGTCAGCGGGTCCAGATGGTCCAACATCGAGCTTGCCCGCAAGTTCGATACTTAACGACGAGACGCCAAGGTGCTTGAGCCCGAGAAGAGGAAAGTACCCATGACCTTCCTGTAGCTTCCTTGAACCAAACCTCGGGCCATAACCGAGGAGGGAAAGGACCTGGTAAGCCCCTTACACGAGATGGAGAAGAGGAGGGGGTAAACAGTTACCCCTTGGCCGATGGAGAAATCTCGAACGGAAAGCCCCGCGCCAAAATACCTTCCAGGGAATGACGGGGAAGGGCTAACCCAGGTTCTGGAAAGAGGAGTGTTGCTCAGACCTCCCTGAAGATTCTTCTTATTCTTGCATGTGGCATGCTCTGCGTTTACGGGGTGAGGCCGTGTTCTGGAAATACGCTCCAGAAGGACTCGCCAGGCTGGCCATGCTGCGAAAACCCCAATGCGAATCGTGGTCGCAATCGCCCTGGAGCTCGCGCGATGGTAAATCAATGATTTGCGCGTGGGCGAACGTGGAAGCACACATGCGGGGTCACGCAGGAACGCAAACGAAGGTGAGCGAAGGAGCGCAGAAGGAGGGCGAGCGTGGTAGGAAGGGCAAGAGCTGGTAGTAGGCGAGCGATAACCCATAGGCGAGCAATGGATACTGCAAGAATTAAGCCGACGTTCGCGCGACGGGACCCCGTTCCGTCGGTTCGCGCGACGGGACCCGTTCCGTCGGTTCGCGCGACGGGACCCCCCGTTCCGTCGGTTCGCGCGACGGGACCCCGTTCCGTCGGTTCGCGCGACGGGACCCCCGTTCCGTCGGTTCGCGCGACGGGAACCCCCGTCGGTTCGCGCGACGGGACCCCCGTTCCGTCGGTTCGCGCGACGGGACCCCGTTCCGTCGGTTCGCGCGACGGGACCCCCGTTCCGTCGGTTCGCGCGACGGGACCCCGTTCCGTCGGTTCGCGCGACGGAACCCCGTCGCTTCGCGCGACGGAACCCCGTCGGTTCGCGCGACGGAACCCCCGTCGGTTCGCGCGACGGAACCCCGTCGGTTCGCGCGACGGAACCCCGTCGGTTCGCGCGACGGAACCCCGTCGGTTCGCGCGACGGAACCCCGTCGATTCGCGCGACGGAACCCCGTCGGTTCGCGCGACGGAACACCGTCGGTTCGCGCGACGGAACACCGTCGGTTCGTGCGACGGAACCCCGTCGGTTCGCGCGACGGTACACCGTCGGTTCGCGCGACGTAACCCTGTCGGTTCGCGCAACAGAACCCCATCGGTTCGCGCGAACATTGGAGAGCATGTGCGCGGTCGCGCATGAGCGTAGACGTGCAGGCACGTGGGCGTGTGGTCGTGCAGGCACGTGGGCGTGTGGTCGCGCGGGAACGTGGGGGTGTGGCCGCGCAGGCACGCGGGCAGTCGGAAGACCAATGGCGCGTCGGCAAGCGATGGCGCGATCTGGCGAGGCGATAGCCCGCAGGAGAGTGACGGCGCGTCGGCAAGCGACGGCGCGACGGCGCGTCGGCAAGCGACGGCGCGTCGGCAAGCGACGGCACGTTGGCGAGCGGTGGTGCGTTGACAAAACGCTAGCGAGCAGATGAAGAATCGCGCGGGTGCGTAGGCGATTGCCAACGCGAGAGAGACTAGAGATGGTTAGCGCGCATCGCGCTAACAGAAGGCGCGCAGGTGCATCAGGAAGGTGAGCGCTGAAGCCAGCTGTTAATCAGGCGATCCTAGACGGTCAGAAAACCGTTGGCGCCCATTGGTGCGTGGCAAAGAAGGGCGCGCAGATGTGCGCTGGCAAATGAAGAAAGCTGGCGCACAGAAGGACAGAAGAAAAGGTGAGCGCTGGCGAGCAGAAGGAAGATCTACGGCAAGACTCAGCTACCGGAGATCGTGATCCACAGCAGTCGAGCGCTAGATCGCTACTGATGGTGGTCAGGGGAACTGACACGCGTGGCAGATCTATGGCGATCGTTGAGGCGTAGGAGATCGCTGGCGAGCAGGTGAACGTTGAAGCGCCTAAGGTCGCTGGCGAGCTGATGATCACTGACGAGCAGAAGGCAACGCGTGGAAGCCTGCGCATAGAAGAAGAGTCCTTGACCCAGACCTGAACCGAAGTTCTAGATCGCGAGGGCGAATGTGGGCGCACAGGGCGCGTAACAGGAACCAACAGGAACAGCAGAGACGCTAGCGATCAGGAAGCGCTGATGATCAGGCGAGCGCCTGTGCGCTAACACTGAGCAGGAGCAGGAGAGAACACAGCAGAAGGGCGCGCAGGGGAACCCTGACACGCAAGGGAAGAACCCCCGTGGGAGGCAACCCTTTGCCCCGAAGGGATCGTTGTCCGTCGGGAGACAGATGTCCGTCGGAAGACCGTTGCCTGTCCGCCGGGAGATTGATGTCCGTCGGAAGACCGTTGTCCGTCGGGAAGACCATTGTCCGTCGGGAAGACCGTTGCCCGTCGGAAGACGAGGTCAGACTGCTGTCCATCTGCACCAGGGGCGGAAGATCAAGAAGAAGGAGTTGTAGGCTGCAAACGGAGATTCAAAAAGGCGCCTCTTAGCACCCTTATAGGGAGATGAGAGGCCCTTACGACGAGGCGGACGGTGAGCCTTACGGCGAAGGAGGCCAACAGCAACAGCAGCAGAAGAATCCTCCAAAGAGGAGTCTCTATGAGTGTACTCTCTCGCGAACGAAAGAGAAACACTTCGTAGAAGAGACTGATCAGCCAGTGACCTAAAAGGAGCAATCCTCCGAAGAGGGGCTCCTGCAGTTGCCCAGCCCCTTGAGCGAAACTGCAGGTGAGACCGCTCAGCACCAAGAGCATAGTTGCACGAAAAAAAGGCAAGAAAAGAACCCCCCAAAAGGAGAAAAACTCAAGCCTGGACAGGAGAAACTTCCCTCGGAAGGAAAGTTACCCATCCAAGGAGGCAAGCCTCCTGAGAGTTCTAAAATGAACTGGAGAGCTGTCAATCGTCACGGGAGTACTTCCAGTAGAAGGAGACACGCCCCTGACGAAAATCCAAAGGGGAGGCAGCAACAGCCGAATCCCCAGGCCGGCTCACACCATTGCCATATTACAGAAACGAACTAGATCGGTAACTGTGAAAAAATAAAACAAAAATCATTAGTACACATTCATTCGCCCGGGAAGGCTCCGAAGAGGAATCCCGAGGGAAAGGAAACAAGAATTACACAACAGGCACGTGCCCTCACAACCACTTACACTCACGGAAGGAGAGCTGTAACCAAAACAGAATTATAACAATTATAATTATGAAACTATGTAATTATGTAATTTAAAAATGAATGAACACTAAAGAAAGAACGAAAACCCCGAAAGGAATCGTTCTACAAGCTGAAAAATTAACAACTACAATTAGATTCATAAACTAATTGAGACAAAACGTGCGGAGTACCAACCCCCCCACACGGGAAGGAAGCTACAAGGGGCGTAGTAAAGCGTAGAAAAAAGGGTGAACGACCTCAAGAGAGAGAGAGAGAGAAAGACCGAAGTCAAACTCGATCGCAACCCATAAAATTACGCCGTGGTGGCCTAACTGCCGAGGACTCCACGGAGATATCGTACACTACACACACAACTCTGAAAAGGAAACTTACTGATTTCTATACTCAAATATATATACAAACATGAAAAAATGTTTACATATATATTGAGTAAATGAAAACTAAGTGATTAAGTAAAGACAAAACAAACAATGGCTGCCAAGCGAGGACAAAGACAGAGACGTCTGTCCCAGTCCGAGCCAAAAGTGAAAGTGAGCTTCACCGGTGTGTGAGTGGGGAGGGGGGGAGGGGTAGCTAGCTACCATTCCCCTACCCCCCTGCTAACTAGCGCGGGTAATACACCCTCGTTAAATTCTAATGGCTCGCCATTTCAGCTGCGCTAAAAGGTAAACCCAATGTAAATAGCGTGGTTTGTATTTCGGTTACGGAACAAACTGTATTTATAAAGTACAATACTTTATTTTATGTACAGTATATAATTTATATTATCAATATTTATTTACATGATTCTTTAATGTTCTAATGATAACATATGTATTTATAGGGTTACTATACACTTATTGTTATTATATACACATGTACATGTACACAAAAAAATGTACGTATTCCAAAAATAGGAAGGGAACCTACTTGCGGGGTTTTCACCTATCGCTGACTAAGCCACTTGGCCACGTGGCCAAGTGGCTTAGTCACTGTCTATACAAGCTTGCCGACCAGGGTTCGATTCCCGGCCGGAGCCAAGCTCTTGTCTTTGTGTGATTTCGCCTGGGGCTCTGATCCCGAGGTCGTTAAGAGAATCCAGACATTAATGTATCAAAAATATATATGGCTTATTTGAATATGAAAAACACGTAAAAATGTGCAAAATTTATCATATATATATATATATATATATATATATATATATATATATACACACACATACATATATATATATATATATATACAAACACACATATATATATATATATATATGACCCAATCTGGGTCGCATTGGGGTTCGATCAATTTAGGAAAACACTAATGGAGGGGATTTCATGCACAAATAATAGCCAAGTTGATCGTTTTACACAGACTATATTCTCTCAAGTTTACAATGGCGCCCTTAATTATATTTACCTTACGTTACTAAGAAAAAGCCCTAAGAAAAATGGAACTCGGTTCGACACACGTTGGTACCTCCCTTCCTTGCGTAACACCTCTATGGGCCTCCGAAATTAGACTGCCTGTCCTATGGGGCTTTTACCCAAGCGCCCATACATTGGCGTTGCGATGCCTGATCAATGATTGGTTGTTTGACCCGAAAGTCTCATAACAACCAATAAGGAGAAGGTTGGTGACGCTAAACCCAAGCTAACCTATAACCGTCCTTTTTGTAAGTGTCAAACCTCAACCTAACCATCATTCCTCTGACAAAGAGAAAGAATACGTTGACATTTACCCCGCCCAGTAACGGCCACCATATCTACGATCAGTTCATCACTCCCCCCTCAGATTTTACATCCCGTAAAATTCACATTAATTTTTTTCTGATTTCTTTCAAAACTTTTCAATTTTTTTCTCACTAACAATAAAAAACTTTCTTTCCCCACTTTTTTCCTCTTTACATTGCCGTTTGAGTACCATTGTCTTCGGCTGCATGCAAAAATTAAAACTAAAATCATAGGGCCGGTTGGCGTGTTACAATTGCAAGTTACACAAAGATGAATGTCACGCCCACAATAGGTCATACAGAAACACAAAATTCAGGTTTAGATACATCATCACCGAAATTTGGAGCTCAAAATCAGAACAATAATCATATGTGTTACCAACAGTTGCTTCAATGCAACAAAATTTTTATATGAACCGACAAATAATTACATACAAAAAACAAAGAAAATAATATTAAAAAAAAACAAAATAAAACAAATAACTTACAATCCCAACACTCGTTTGACACCTTTAAAACCGCAAGAAAACCATTTCTAACACATTCGTGGCACTACAACAAGGAGCAAATTCAAACAGTGAATAATAAAAAAAAATACTTATCAATAACTGAGCAATATTATTTCTACTGTAACTAAAAATCGAAGGATTAGTAATGATGTTCAATTTTCAACCCATGATTAGCAATTACCTGTAACAGCACTAAAATCCTCAACAGAGATAAATGAAATTTTTTAATACAGCACAACAACATTGAAAACATACATAAAAACATTGGTAACAGCAAAATTAGTATCAACATAGAGTAACGAAATTTGAGTTGATTTCAACATAACCGTAAATACAATAGAAACGTCTCAGTATGGCATATGGTATACTCCTGATGTGCTTAGAACAAAAACAAAAATGAAAACAAAACTTAACACATCTTTTCACAAAACACTTGGAGTGAACATACACAAAATAAACCTGATTTTATGACCTCAATCACCTGGTGTCAGACACCTTCATTTCATGGCCCATGTCCTCTCACACTCTCTCGTGCACAAAGGACGGCACTGACACCGGCTTGTGCCTCCTCCTCACTTTCCTCTCACAAGTAGCCAGGTAGCCCAGGGTGACCCCGGCTTATTTAAATGCCACACCAAGTTATCCTCTCGGACTGGGCGCATATGCGAAAGGTGATTCTTTCCTTTGGCCCCAGTCCAGATGTGTTGGATGACCGACGTATCGGTTTTAATTTCTTTTACACGATGCGGTCCAACATATGAGGCTTCCATTTTATGCTTTCTCGGTTGCAACCTTTTATGATAGATTCTGTCCCCTATCTGTACATCAGACGTTTGCAATCGGAAACGCTGATCGTATCTCATCTGATACTTCTCATTGGCCCTCAGTAAGTACCTCTGGGTTAACTGAAACACTCTCCGAGCCAAATTACACATCATCACCCGGTATTGTTCTGTGCTGTATAATGGCAATGTGTGGGGGTCCATGATAACGGTATATGGCAGCACGGGGTCCTGCCCAAAAACTACAAAAAGAGGGGTATCTCTGATGGAGCAGTTATATGCCGTGTTTAGGGCGAACTCCGCCCACGGCAACATTTCCACCCACTGGTTTGGATTGTCTCCCACAAGATACTTTAAAATATTTGTCACCCCTCGGTTATGGGACTCGACGAGCCCATTTGCTGATGGCCGATAATAGGCAATAGTGAAATGATCTATTTTCATGATCTTGGTTACCCCTTTGCACACTTCATTCACAAAATCTCTGCCATTGTCACTTATCAAGGTACGTGGACATCCGAACCTCACAATGAAGGAACACAATGCCTTCGCAACCGAAACTGTGGTTTTGTTCACCATTGCATACGTGTGTGTGAAGCGTGTGAATGCATCTACAAACACACACACGTACTTAAACTACCCGTCACCGGGGAGGAAATGGACCCAGGATGTCCATATCCATTCTTATTAAACTTAACAGGCACTACTAACCATGTTCTGGCCTTCGGGATCACATGGTTGTGGTTCCACATAGTGTTACACACATGGCACTTATCAATAAATCTAACAATGTCTTTCATCATCCCTAACCAAAATAATGACTCTCTGGCCCTTCTCAGGGACCTCTCTATACCTACATGTCCTGCGTAAGGACTTACGTGGATTACATGGATGGCTTTCTCTATCAAAGAGGATGGAAGAACAATGCGAGATCAGATATCCCCCAGTCTTTTCTACTATTTACAAAATAGGATATCGTCTTCGATGAAGAACACATCCCTTTGCATGCGCAAGAAATCCAGGAACTTGCTACTCACACCCCTCACACAATCCTTGACCTGTCCAATCCAAGCTTCGGACTTTTGTCCCGCAATAAGCTCACTCACACTTCAGCTACACAAATCAACCACACACTCGTTCACGGGGCATTCGCTCTTGAGTTCCCCCACAAGGAACTCCCAGCACTTACATTGTCCGGACTACCCTCGTCCTCTCTATCTCTCTTTCTCACTGGAGTTGCCAAGATCTTCCCGTATTCTATGCGCTTCTCCCACAGGTGTATTTGAACCTGAAACCTCCCCCCCCCTGTTGTTTTTCCTTTCGCTTTACAGACCTAGTTGTTACTGCCGCTATGGCGGTCCTGGAGAGAGCATCTGCTACCTTATCTGACTTAACCGCAATATGCTCGAAATTCGCAATATCAAACTCTAACAACCACTCAATCCATCGATCTTGTCGAGTATTTAACTCCCAAATTTTCGATAAATCCTGCAACGGCTGGTGATCCGTATTTATTTTAACTTTATGCCCAAGCGAAAAAGTAGTGGTGTCTCTCCAGCAACCATAGAAGTGCCAATGCCTCTCTATCGAAGGTACTGTATCTAACCTCTGGTCCCTTTAAAGTTCGTGAAGCGAAACAAATAGGCCTCTCATTCCCTTTATCATCAACTTGAGAAATGACTCCCCCGATCGTGATCTGACTCGTGTCGGTCGTTACCTATAACTCCCAGTCGAACCTTGGATAAGCCCAACAGTTCGTCGCTCGTTCATTCTTTAATGTCTGAAAAGCAGCTTTCTCTCTTTCTCTCCACTGAAATTCGGGTCGCTTCCTCAATGAATCCAGCAGTCGTGCTATGTGACCAAAGTTCTGTATAAACTTACGGTAATACCTAGCGAGCCCGATAAAACTGGCTATTTCCTTAGCGTAATTTACATTTGTCTAAATTGATCTTCATCCCCTGACATCTAAAGGCTTCTAACACTTGTATAAGATTTTTTTTTCATGCTCGTCTGCCGTAGTCCCAATTACAATAATGTCCTCCAGGTAGACAAAGACACTGTGCCCTAATAATGAAGCCAGTACGGACATCATCACACGAGAAAAAATGGGCAGGAGCATTCTTCAATCCGAAAAGGAGATAATTATACTCAAACAATTGATCTTTTGCTATAAAGGCAGTTTTCTCTTTACTTTCGTCATTTGAGGAAATTTAGTGATACCCAGACTTTAAATCTAACGTAGTAAAAAAACCTGCTTTCTCTGACTTTAAGCAACAGTTCCTCGATAGAGGGCCAGGGGTATGCGGTATCCTTGGTAACAGCATTTATCCTCCTATAATCTACACATAATCGAAGAAAACCATCCTTCTTACGATCCATCACAATTGGAGAGGCCCAGGGGAACTCGCTTTCTCGAATCGTACCTTGCTCTTTTAATTTATTAATTTCTCTTTCAAATGCCTCTAAATGACACACGGGAGTCCTATAAGGTTTGGAACGAATTGGGGGGGTGACTGCCAGTCTCGAAGTTAAATGGAAACTTAGTAGTTCTCCCTGGGGGTTCATCTCCAACTGCAATTACGTCTGCAAAATTCTCTACAATATTTCCTAACCTTTGTGATAATTAATTGGGGTCGCTCCAACAACGGTTTGACGGAGCTTTCTCAGCCTGTCCCCACCGTGACCTTGACCATGGAAAGACAACGCCACCAGTGTTTGTTTGGCTTTCACAAGCGAGCATAACTCAAGGTCGCAGACTGACTCAGTGCCTAAGTGGAACAACTGGGTAATTACATTTATAAAGTGAATTTTGACCTTTCCTTTGGTGATGGTGGTGACTCCTGGAGACATGAAATCCTGCCACTTTTGATGTGGTTTTACGTACACTAGATCGCCTTCGTGCATTTCCGGTGCAGGTGCCACTGATAGGGAGTAAAAAGTGGAGGGGGGATTATTTCACCTGTCTCTGGCCCGGCAGGAACCGCCCCTGCTATTCCCTTAGCAGTAAGGCCGACCCTAACTCGAGGTCGCGTTTCCCCCATAACGGGTATCTCTGTCTCTTCCCCTGGTCCCACTTTCCACCTCACTTCTAATCCACCCCCCCCCCACCCCATCGGGCCCCCATACAGTCACTTACTTCTCCTTGATGAAATCAATCCTGAGGATAATGGAAATATCCCCTATATTTAATGTCGGGATGACATAGAAGGCATGGGTCACTTCTCGACCCTGAAGGTTGAATTGTTGTCTGGTCATCGGTTTGTGACTACCAGCCATGTTTAACACCAGGCACTCCTTCGATGTATGGATGGCGTCTGTCACCAGATGGTCTTCCATAAGGGATACGCTGGCCCCGGAATCAAGCAGAGTGCGTTCCACACACGATCCCAACTCTACTCTAAAAACGGGGATCGCATTCCTACTCTCATGTGCGGGAGCCGTGGTGAGAGGCGGTTGCTCTACCTCCCAAACCCCCTCAGGCACTCCCTGGGAAGCCGCGCTCTCTGACCAGGGGGTATCCCTTACTGTTGGCTGGGGCACTGACTAGCTTCCCCGACCCTGGGCCGGGGCGTGCCGATTGACTCCTTGGCACTTCTGTCCCCAGTCCTGGCGGGTCTGATGGACGGCCCGAAGGACCCTTGGTCCCCGTCCTTTGTCGTTTTCCTCTTCCTCTTGTTGGTGCAGGAGAGGCGTGGTCTCTTGTGCCGAAGCCGTTTTTGGGACAGCTGTTCAGTAGGTGGTCTGTGGCATGACATCCAAAACATAGCCACTGATCGTTGGAGGGGCATACAGCCCGGA
>NC_090725.1:172392965-172405465 GCF_036898095.1 Palaemon carinicauda
CCACCCCCATACCGACTCCTACACTGACGGATGTTTCACTCCCGTCTACATCTGCTACCCCGGACCCCACCCCATCCAACACCCAGGAGATCTTCAAAATGCTTGAGGCTCTCATGGATATGAAACTCCGCGAGACGCACGAGTTCTTCAAGTCCAACATGGGAAGTTCGAAGCAGCCGAAAAGGATTTCGGTTAAGGACCTCCCCGCATGCTCAGATACCAACCCCTGGAGGTATGCCGAGCACATGCCAATTACGACGGGCAAGATCTTCATAAGCGAAAAGATCGGCTCGATCGCGCTGGAAGAAGTGGAATTCTTCCCAAACTTTAAGGCTTACCCGGACTGTTACGTCCGACTTCGATCTGAACCTGCCTCTAAAGAAGAGACCGAACCGAAGGAGGTTATAGTGTTCGATCTCCCGAAGGCCCAGGCTATGCTGGCCAATACAGTGAAAAGTAGGGGCTTCACCTGCTCAAAACTACCAGCGCTTAGCAAGAAGCACCCTACCTACGTCGCACCAGACGATGCGACCTTCCCCTTCTTGGAAAAGGCCTTCACTGCAGTGCATAAGGCAGTGGAAGAAGGAAAACCTTGCCCTGCACTGGAGGAGTGCAGACCCTTCTCCCTGACTACTCCCCCTGATGTTAGACACTGGAAAGATGTCCAGTCAACATTTGTGGTGGGAAAACTGGAACCTGACGTCGCTGGCCGTCAGTTTAACGAGGACCTCCCAAAACTTAATGACCATCTCCTTCGTCGGGAACATGATACGAAGGAAAGGCTCGCCGCATCTATGTCCCTCCAAGTACAGCTCGAAGTCATGGACGGTGACACTAGGGTCCCTGACTACTACATGGTTCTCGCCAAAACACATTTGGCGACCGTAGTAAAGGATCTGAACAGCTTCACGAAGGCTCGTAGAGCCTGTCGTGAATTCGTGTTCTCCAGTGCCACAATGAGACACGAACCCCGGAGGCTGATTTCCTCCAACATCTGGGGTAAGCACCTCTTTCCCTCCTCCCTTGTGAAAGAGATCACCGACAAGGCCGCCACGGAGAACAGGAACCTTCTCCACAAGTGGGGCATGTCGAAGAAAAGGAAATCCTCTCAGGACGACGGCCCTCAACCTAAGAGGAAACCCACGAAACTGAAACCCCAGCAACGTCAACAGAGACGGCAGTTTCCGGGATCCGCTACTCCCCAAGTGGCAGCTCAGCCACAGCAGACCTTTCAACTGGTCACCCAACCAGTCTTGTAACAGTTGCCGGTCTTCACCCCTGCTTTTGAGCAACAGTCAATTACCTTTCGTCCCAAAGGTAGAGGCTCAAACAGAGGTGCAGGCAGAGATGCATCTCGCCGTCCCTCCAGAGGCAGAGGAGGAAAGGGAGCTAGCGGCCGAGGTAGTAAACCCTCGGGAAGCCAGAAGCAATGAAGTGCTTCCGGTGGGAGGAAGACTCCGCCAATTCCAGGATCGTTGGACCTTCGATCCCTGGGCACACAGCATCGTCAAGAAGGGCCTAGGCTGGAGCTGGACTCAACCACCCCCAACCTTCCAGCAATTCTTCCAACGGTCAACCCCCCTTCTGGAAGAATATGTCCTAGAACTCTTGAACAAGAAGGTGATAAGGAGGGTAAAGTCAACCAGGTTCCAAGGGAGACTCTTTTGCGTCCCCAAGAAGGACTCCGACAAACTCAGAGTCATTCTAGACTTATCCCCCCTCAACAAGTTCATAGCGAACAACAAGTTCAAGATGCTGACTCTTCAACAGATAAGGACCCTTCTGCCTCAAGGTTCCTACACGGTCTCCATAGACCTGGCGGATGCCTACTGGCACGTTCCAATGAACCACCACGCTTCCTCCTACCTAGGATTTCGACTCCAAAGGAAAAGCTACGCCTTCAGGGCCATGCCCTTCGGCCTCAATGTGGCCCCATGGATCTTCACAAAGCTGGCAGACGCCATCGTTCAACAGCTCCGCCTCCGCGGCGTCCAGGTGATGGCCTACCTCGACGACTGGCTGGTCTGGGCTCCATCGCCCGAAGATTGTCTAAGATCCTGCAACAAAGTCACCCAGTTTCTGGAACACCTGGGATTCAAGATAAACAGAAAGAAATCTCACCTCTCTCCAGCTCAGAAGTTCCAATGGTTAGGAATCCAGTGGAATCTTCAGTCACACCGCCTTTCCATTCCCCAGAAAAAAAGGAAGGAAATAGCAGGGTCTGTCAAAAGACTGCTGAAATCCAAACGGATCTCAAGACGTCAGCAGGAACAAGTTCTAGGCTCTCTACAGTTCGCCTCAGTGACAAACCCAGTGCTGCGTACACAGCTAAAGGATGCCGCGGGAGTCTGGAGACGTTCTGCATCCATGGCTCGAACAGACCTCAAGAGACGGCTCCCAAACAGACTTCAGTTACTCCTAAAGCCGTGGTCGGAAGCAAAGGCCCTGAAAAGGTCCATCCCTCTTCAACACCCACCTCCATCACTCAACATCCACACGGACGCTTCGCTGGAGGGTTGGGGAGGTCACTCCCACCAAAAACAGGCTCAAGGAACATGGTCTCCCCTATTCAAGACGTTTCACATCAACATCTGGGAGGCCATGGCGGTCCTTCTAACTCTGAAGAAACTCTCCCCGCCTTCCTCGATCCACATTCGTCTAACCCTGGACAACTCGGTGGTAGTCCGATGTCTCAATCGCCAAGGCTCAAGATCGCCCCAGATAAATCAGGTGCTTCTCCCAATCTTCCGTCTGGCAGAGAAGAAGAAATGGCACCTGTCTGCAGTTCACCTACAAGGATTCCGCAACGTGACAGCGGACGCTCTATCTCGGACAAGCCCGATAGAGTCGGAATGGTCTCTAGACGCAAGATCCTTCTCCTTCATCTCTCACCAAGTCCCAGAACTTCAGATCGATCTCTTCGCAACGAGCGACAACAATCAACTTCCTCGATATGTGGCCCGTACGAGGACCCCAAGGCAGAAGCAGTGGACGCCATGTCACTGGATTGGAACAGATGGTCCAGGATCTACCTGTTCCCTCCCACCAACCTTCTGTTGAAAGTCCTCTCCAAACTGAGAACCTTCAAAGGGACAGCGGCCCTAGTGGCTCCCAAGTGGCCCCGGAGCAATTGGTACCCCCTAGTCCTGGAGCTACACCCCACGCTGATCCCTCTCCCGGGCCCAGTTCTCTCCCAGCAAGTACAGAAGTCGACTGTCTTCGCTTCATCATCGAAAGTCAGGGACCTTCATCTCATGATTTTCTCTCCCTAGCCGCGAAGAAGAGGTTTGGGATCTCGAAGAAAAGTCTAGACTTCCTCAAGGAATACAAGACCGAATCCACACGACGGCAATACAAATCATCCTGGAGAAAGTGGGTCTCATTCGTCAAGGGAAAAAATCCTACGGAAATCACCATTGATTTTTGCATGTCCTTCTTCATTCACCTTCATGGACAGGGCTTAGCAGCCAACACGATTTCTACCTGCAAATCGGCCTTGACTAGACCACTACTGTACGCCTTCCAGATTGATCTGTCCAGCGACATCTTCAATAAACTGCCGAAGGCATGCGCTCGTCTACGCCCAGCACCCCCACCAAAACCTATCTCCTGGTCCCTGGACAAAGTGCTCCATTTTGCCTCCAACAAGGACAACGATTCGTGCCCTCTCAAGGATCTGACTCAAAAAGTTATATTTCTTTTTGCTCTTGCCTCAGGAGCCCGAGTCAACGAAATAGTGGCATTATAAAGAGACGAGGGTCACATCCTGTTTACAGACTCAGGAGACCTTACCCTCTTCCCGGATCCGACGTTTCTCGCTAAAAACGAACTACCCACCAAAAGATGGGGCCCTTGGAGAATCTGTCCCCTGAAAGAAGATACCTCTCTATGTCCGGTAGAGAGCCTCAAGGTCTATCTTCGTAGAACTTCTGACTTTGGTGGAGGCCAACTCTTCAAAGGAGAAACATCGGGTAGCGACCTGTCACAAATGACTAAGAGCAAAATCACCTACTTCATTCGCAGAGCGGATCCTGACAGTACACCCGCAGGTCATGATCCTAGAAAAGTCGCATCGTCTCTGATTTTTTTCCAGAGCATGAATTTCGAAACCTTCAAGAGTTTCACAGGCTGGAAATCCTCGCGTGTTTTCTTCAAGCATTACGCGAAACAAGTGCATGAAGTCAAACATTTCGTGGTAGCCGCAGGTAGTGTTATGAAACCTGCAATTAACTCTGCATAGAACAGTGAGTTACTTGGGACTTTAACTCTTCGGGTGCCTATGTTGACCCTCGTGTGATACGTAGTGAATTCAGAGACACTTAGTGTTTTTCATAGACTGTTCTTTACAAGGTGAAATGTCAGAGTCGTCCCATGAGTGCCGCATGCCTAGAGCATGATGTGTTTTTTCTTTATTAAAGACTGACGTTCCTCTGGAACCTGTGCCTTCTAATAATTTGAAATTTTCTTTGATTCAAGAGCGAAGTCTTTCATTACTATGTACATTATAATTTATTGTAAATTAATTTTACATCCCTTATTGCATTTATTTACTATATTCTGCAATTGTGAAATAAAATTTCTATTTTATCACTTGTGCGTCTCAATCCGCTCCTACTTATACTATGAAATACATGGTTGTCATAGTTTCATTATCCCCTTTTCTTTTGAAAATGATGAAGAATAATATGTTCAATCCATATTATATACTCACCTATGCTATGTAATATTCCTAACTGAATACTTACTTACGCTATACCTTCGAGACCAGATCGTTCTCTTGCACGAAATACAGTGCCTAACCACCACTTGTCTGTCATTGAGAATGTTCCTATATGAATATCAACCATTCTGTCTTGTCTCCGAGTTCTTCACGTTCTCCCCGCAAGGTGGGTAGCCCTTCGATGACCACTTTGATCTTCGGCATGGTCCGTTGGGACTTCTCTGCCAAGGGGAGCAGGAAGTTACATCCCCACGGAACCTCTATCGAGGTCACTATGCTTACCTTATTCAAAGCCCTCGGCACTTACTCTACAAGGGGAAATCTACCACGATACATTGATTCTCTGGTATTCTTCCATCAGGACGCCATGGCTTGAGCCCAAAAAATGGATTTTGAGCGAAGTGAAAAATCTATTTTTGGGTGAGATAGCCATGGCGTCCTGATGGACCCTCCCTGCTACTTTGTCCAGCCTTTCAGGCCCCACCCTGTCCTGCTGTATCATGGTGATCGGCAAGCAACTGGCATCAGGATGAGGACGGACGTGACGTCATTTAGCAATGGCACCCGTTTGTTTACGTTTCGAGTACCAAAAGTAGCCACGGACGAGTGTAGCTGTGGAACGGCTCCCCAGCTATTCTCCGCCCCTCCATATCGAAGTGTTAACTCTATGTGGGGTGCAGATAGCTATGTGGCGCGTTAATACATGCGTCCCCTTTTGATATACGATGTCTTAAAGGGAAACCTTTAGGATACTCGCTCCAGAAGTTAGAATTCTGTGATAACCTGTGGTTAAATTCTCTGGGAATATCTTAGTAGTTATATACCCAAGGAAGCTACCAATAAGGAACCTTCCATCAAGACGCCATGGCTATCTCACCCAAAAATAGATTTTTCGCTTCGCTCAAAATCCGTTATATATATATATATATATATATATATATATATATATATATATATATATATATATATATATATATATATATATGGTTATATATAAATATATATACAATATATATAACTACATATACAGCATACATATAAATATATATATATATATATATATATATATATATATATATATATATATATATATATATATATATATATATATATATATATATATATATATATATATATATATATGGGCTCAAGCCATGACGTCCTGATGGAAAGTTCCTTCAGTAGCTTCCTGAGGTTATATATGACTACAGTAGATATTCCCAGAGAATTAAACTAAATGTTTCACAGAATTCTATCTTCTGGCGCGAGTACCCTACAGGTTTCCCTTTAGGATATTGTATATCAACAGGGGACCTATGCTTGACACGCCACATGGCTATCTGCACCCCACATAGCGTTTACGCTTCGAGGTGGATAAGGTGGCAAGTTATAGGAGGAGCCGTTGCAAAGTTATCCTCCTGCGTTACTGTACCTCGCGACGTAAACAAACGGCAGCCATAGCTGTCCGCCATCTTGACTGACGTCACATCCGCCCGCTTCATTCCTATTCTTGCAACGTATTCTGCCAGTTGTGTTTTTCCCAGTGTTCGCTATTTCCAGCATTATGTCGCAATCTTCAGCCTCGCCTTCCTCTGGAAAGTTGAGTACCATATTCTTGTCTTGTATAAACAAGCTCCAGCCGTATGGTAATGAATATTTTTCTTTAATTCTTGTGTTTTGTGGCGGAGCTGTGCCCCGACCAAAGGCGTCATGTTGAAAAGCTGCTGTTCGCCTCGCATGCTTTAATTAGTTAGCCAGAACAGCGTTCCCGGTATTTTAACTAATGACTATATTAGTTATTTAGTCTTCATTGCTAGGAATTAGTTAAATTATGCCGTTAGTATTCGTTTTCGGTAATCATAATTAGCCGAACCCTAAGCCAGCCTGCTAGCCTAGCCCCTAGGCTCGATAGCCTAAGCGTTCATATTTACTTCTTGCATGATATAATAAGTGTTCCTAGTGTTAAGTATAGAAATGAAGATTCAGGCATTTATACATACAAGATTCAATGATTGCACATATGTTTTTTCGCCTTCTGGGAAGTATATAAGTGGTTTCGATGATATTAGTAGTCGTCTCCCTCGCACCTAACCTACGCTAGGGCTTTTATATACTTCCTCACCCCGCCCCGGTTACCTGACCCTAGGTAATCTCCTCCCTCTGAGGTAGCCTAGGCTACATCCTAGCCTCCCTATCCTCAATACATTCGAGTAGGTTAGGCTAGGACCCTCTGTCCCTTCTCCTTGCCATAGGCTGTGCACTTTGAGTTTGGGACAGAACCTCAGAGTATCAGTCATTCGCCTCCAACCTTCCTTTAGGGGAATGTACTCCCCTTCTGGTCCTTGTTGGAGAGCGAAGGTGGAAGGGCTTAGCCCTTCCCCCTAGTCCACATTTGGTTGGGTTATGACCCTTCCTCCCTGTGGCCTAGCGACTTGTCTTACCCTTGCCTTTCCTGGCCTGGGAGACTAGTTCTCCTAGCCCAGGTTAGGTAGCCTAAGGGAGTTCTGTTTCTTTATAGTTTAGGATGGGACACTAGTGCTCTTCCTACCTAGACAGGCTAGCCCTTAACAGAATCCACTACACATGGGTGTGCAGGTGGGGACTTCGTTCCCCCCCTACACTCCCCCTCAGGACCCTCTTCCCCCTCCCCACTCTATCCCTTTGTGTTGGCTAGCCATCACACCCCTGTCCACCGTTCTACAACTCCGCAGTGTGCCGGCGGATTGTAGATATGGCCTGGTCCTCTTGTTGGTTAGTCCGTACTGCTACGCTTCCTGCATATAGTAGAACTATGGGATAGCTATTGTCGGTCGGTCTGCCAGTGGGGGACCTTCCCTCTTGAGGGTCCTTCGGCCCTTCCTTTGGCCGCCATTGGCAACATAGCCGTCGACCGGCCTCTTGCCTCCGGATGAAAGGTGACACCCTCCCTTTCATTTGAACACTTCTTCCGGAGGTAGAGGGGGTTGGGTACTGAGTTACCTTCCCCCCCTTTCCCTCTCTCTCTCAGTGTCTCCGACATCCTACCTGTCTCATTGAATGCTGACAGTATCGGTATACCGCTGTCGGTTGGCTGCCGGCTGCCGGGGGCCACCGGCTCCCCAGCAATCCCTCTGCCGGTACCAGTGTTGTGTGTCTTCGGTATCCTTGTCGGTATGCCATTGCCGGTTGCTTGCCGACTGTCAGAGCCGCCCGCCTGCCGGCGATCTGCCATCACCCTATAGTGTCACCCTCTCTCCCTGCCACATAGACTGATGGCTTTGAAGGGTCCTTCCTCAATGGAAATCTGCCGGCGCTGGTCGGGCTCCCGGCATGCCGGGGACACCCACATGTACCTTACAGTGGACAGTCACTCCTTCCTCCTGCCGGCCCAGTGCCAGTAGGGTTTATTGTGCAGCTATGGATAATAGCCAGTACTCTTATGGTATAGTATACCCTAAACTGAAAACTATTGTGTATAGTTGTACAGTAAAAAATCTTCCAGCATATCCTGTGCATCCATGTGCAGTTTCTTGCCGGGACCCAATCTGTTAAGGGGGATTAGCTTATCCCTCCTCTCCTATCTGAATGATTTCAGCTTTCCACTCCCACCGTTCCTAATTCTTTAGAGGAAGACTAAGCTTGGCTCATCCACCATGGATGTTCCTCTTCCTCCCAGGGCACATACGGCCCACTCGAATTAGTTACAGTGTGGGGTCACGGCAATTGGCTGGGCGGGATGCACAAGTATGTGTCTTCCCTACCTTCCTTTCTAGCTTACCTATCCTAAGCTTATACATGGAATCTTATATTATAAGTTATTAAACTTAGTCCTAATCTAAGATTTAAGTAAGTCATGTTTGTATTGACTTTCAATTACTCATTTCCTCTTTCTTTTACAGGAGGAGTATGTGAAGTATGAGAGCGCTTTCTGCGGTGTTCGTCGCCCTGACTTTTACGGCCACCAGGCGTGCCGATCCCACGCCGGCTGTTCAATCTCGAAGGGGAATCTTTGTCATTGGGATCCACAGGTCTGCACAGTATGCAAGAACCTGCTTGATGAGGCGTTTGACAACCCTCCGTCGGCGGAGGCTAGGGACAATGCCCGAGAGAAACTGCGCAAGTGGGTGCGCGGGTTTCAGAAAAATGCCAAGGGGCCAAACGAAAAGATGAGAGCCATGCTCTTTCCCAAGGCGTCTGCGGATGCCGTCACCCCCAAGGACGAGATCCCTTACGTCCAACTGACGGTCGAACCGGATGTTTCGGCCGCTCTCCAAGAGTGCCACCTCGACGAGGTGGAAAGGATGTCGGATGTCGTCGGACATCCGACGACACTGAAAGGACCCTCATGCAGGGGGGTCAGGAAGAAGAAGAGGATCTTGTGGAGACCCCTGATTCTGAGGGCGAGATTGCCCGTACACCCTCTGTGGTTTCCGTTGCGACTTCGGAGCCGGTCCCTTCTGCGTCTGCTACTCCAGTACCTTCCCTGGCACGCTCCCAGGATTCCTTCCAGGCTTTGGTGGTATTCCTGGATGAGAGGCTCCGCCAGGGGCAGACGGACCTCAAGAAAGAGATACTGGGCTTGAAGAAACAGCCCAAGGAGATCTCCGCCAAGGATCTCCCCCCCTGCTCAGTGACCAGTCCCTGGAGGCATGCAAAATTCATGCCTATTACCACTGGACGCATCTTTATCAACGACAAACTAGGCGCCGTTCCCCTTGAAGAGGTGGAATTCTTCCCTAGTTTTGATGCCTACCTGGACTGCTTCGTCTGTCTGACATCTAATCCACAAGGAGGAGACAGAGCCGTAGGAGGTAATTGTGTTCGAGCACTCCAAGGCTCAGGCTCTTTTGGCTGGCTGCCTTCAGAGCAGGGGCTACACCAATTCCAAGCTGCCAGCCCTAAGCAAGAAACACACGTCTTTTCTTGCTTCCCCCACCATGGTCTTTCCCTTTGCTGAAAAGGCCTTGAACGTTGTGATGAAGGCGGTGGAGGAAGGTAAACCTTGCCCTACATTGGAGGAATGTAGGCCTCTCTCCCTCGCCCTACCTCCCGATGATAAGAGCTAGAAGGACATTCAGCTGACCTTCTCGGTTGGAAAGCTGGAGCCTGACGTCGCCGGACGTCTGTTTAATGAAAACCTTCCCAAGCTTACGGAGTACCTTCTGCGCCGGGAACTGGATACAAAAGAGAGGCTGGCTGCTTCTCTGTCTCATCAGGTGATCCTTGAGACAATGGCCACGGACACTCGCGTCCCAGGCGTCTACATGGTCCTCGCGAAGACCCACCTTGCCACCTTGTTGAAATACTTATATAGCTTCATGAAGGCCCGGAGGGCATGTAGAGAGTTCGTGTTTGCGGACGCAACTGTTAAACAAGAACCCCGGAAACTGATCTCCTCCAACATTTGTGGACAGAGCCACCACTGAGAATAGGAAGCTTCTCAATAAGTGGGTCATGTCACGTAAGAGGAAATCTTCTCAGGATGAAGGCCCCCAACCTAAGAAGTTGAACAAATCACGACCCCAACAGCGTCAGGCCAAACGCAAGTTTCTGGCACCCGCTACTCCCCAACTAGTGGCTCAGCCACAACAAACATTTCAGTTGGTCCCTCAGCCGGTGGTGCCCCAGTCACCAGTTTTCACCCCAGAGGTAGAGGTTCCGGCAGAGACTCCTCTCGACGTCCTTCCAGAGGGAGAGGAGGAAGGGGAGCAGGCGGCCGAGGTGGTAAACCCTCGGGAAACCAGAAGCAATGAAGTGCTTCCAGTGGGAGGAAGACTCTGCCACTTTCAGGATAGTTGGACCTTTGATCCTTCGGCACACAGCACTGTCAAGAGGGGACTAGGGTGGAGTTGGATAAAACCACTTCCAACCTTCCACCAATTCTTCCAACCCTCAACCCCCATCCTAGAAGAATATGTCCTAGAACTCTTGAACAAGAAGGTGATCAAGAGGGTAAAGTCAACCAGGTTCCAGGGAAGACTGTTTTGTGTTCCCAAGAAAGACTCAGACAAACTCAGACTCATTCTCGACTTGTCCCCTCTCAACAAGTTCACTGCGAACAACAAATTCAAGATGCTGACTCTTCAACATAAAAGAGCCCTACTGCCTCACAAGGCTTACACAGTCTCAATAGACCTGGCGGATGCCTATTGGCACATTCCAATGAATCACCAAGCTTCCTCCTACCTAGGATTCAAGCTTCAAAAAAGAAAGTATGCCTTCAGGGCTATGCCCTTCAGTCTCAACGTGGCTCCAAGAATCTTCACGAAGCTCGCAGACACGATCGTCCACCAGCTACGCCTTCAAGGCGTCCAGGTGATGGCTTACCTAGACGATTGGCTGGTCTGGGCGACATCGCCAGAAGGATGCTTGCGTGCCTACAGAAAGGTGACCCAATTCCTGGAACATCTGGGTTTCAAAATCAACACCAGAAAGTCTCGCCTGTCTCCAGCTCAGAAGTTTCAATGGTTGGGAATCCATTGGAATCTTCAGTCACACCGTCTTTCCATCCCTCTGAAGAAAAGGAAGAAAATAGCCGGATCTGTCAAGAGACTTCTCAAATCCAAATGGATTTCAAGACGACAGCAGGAGCGGGTACTCGGCTCCCTATAATTCGCTTCAGTGACAGACCCAGTGCTACGAGCACAGCTAAAGGATGCATCGGGAGTCTGGAGACGAAACGCATCCATCGCTCAAAGAGATCTCAAGAGACCCCTGCCAACCAGGCTTCGCTCACTCCTCAAGCCATGGTTGGAGGCAAGGAACCTGAAAAGATCTGTTCCTCTTCAATCACCACCTCCATCTATCAACATCCACACGGATGCCTCGCTAGAAAGATGGGGGGGTCACTCCCACCAGCGACAAGTTCAAGGAACGCGGTCTCCCCTATTCAAGACGTTTCAGATCAACATCTTGGAGGCCATGGCGGTTCTTCTCACTCTGTAGAAACTATCCCCTCGTCCTAAGATCCACATCCGTCTAACTCTGGACAGCTCCGTTGTGGTCAGATGTCTCAACCGTCAGGGCTCACGATCGCCCCAACTCAACCAAGTGCTGTTACCCATTTTCCGCCTAGCAGACAGGAAGAAATGGCACTTGTCCGCAGTTCACCTACAAGGATTCTGCAACGTGACGGTGGACGCTCTATCGAGGAGAAGCCCCATAGAGTTGGAATGGTCCCTAGAAGCAAGATCATTCTCCTTCATCTCCCGTCAAGTCCCGGAACTGCAGATCGACCCCTTTGCGACGAGCGATAACAATCAACGTCCTCTATATATGGCCCCATACGAGGACCCCAAAGCAGAAGCAGTGGACGCCATGTCCCTGGACTGGAAAAGATGGTCCAAGATTTACCTGTTCCCTCCACCCAATCTTCTGCTGAAAGTCCTCTCCAAACCGAGAACCTTCAAGGGAACAGCAGCCCTAGTGGCTCCCAAGTGGCCCCGGAGCAACTGGTTCCCCCTAGTTCTGGAGCTACAGCCCAAGCTGATCCCTCTGCCGGGCCCAATTCTCTCCCAGCAGGTGCGGAAGTCGACTGTCTTCGATTCATCAAAGAAATTCCAAGACCTTCATCTCATGATTTTCTCTCCCTAGCCGTGAAGAAAAGGTTTGGAATCTCGAAGAAATGTTTAGACTTCCTAGAGGAATATAAAACAAAGTCTACCAGAAGGCAATATGAATCATCCTGGAAGAAGTGGGTGTCCTTTATCAAGGCAAAAAATTCTGCGGAAATCTCCATAGATTTTTGTATGTCCTTCTTTATTCACCTTCATGGACAAGGCTTAGCAGCCAACACGATTTC
>NC_090725.1:172412965-172447965 GCF_036898095.1 Palaemon carinicauda
TTTTTTCAAAAAATTCCCTTTAATGGTTTAGCTTTCTTTGGAACTCAGGAAATTTTGGAGTGGAACTATTGGGCGCAATCGAATGGGCATATTTGTTTGGCCGTAATCATTTGGGTGCCATCGTTTGGTCGCCATCTGACAGTTGGGCACAGCCATTTTGGCGCCATCTGATTTGGTACCAGTAAAATATTACGAAAAATTTGTTTATAAATTCATTCAAAACTGAAAAAGTAGAAATAATTTGTTGATAAATCAATAATCACTCAAAGCTTTAAAACTATTATTGAAGAGTAGAAATGACGTAGATAAATTCATTATAATCCAAAACTAAAACTTTTATTGAAAAGTAAACATTTTTTGATAATTTCCTAATCACTCACAACTTTAAAACTTTTATCGAAAAGTAAAAATAATTTGTTGATAAATTCATAATCCTTCAAAACTAAAACTTTTATTGAAAAGTAAAAATAATTAGTTGATAAATTCATGATCATTCCAAACTTTAAAACTTGGTGCTGTTTTGGTATGCAGTATCAAAATCGTGCTTTTGCATTGGTATGCGATCTCACTTTACTTCAGGGCGAAGCAAGATCCATTAAATTTTCTATAAACATATATACCGGGAATAACTATCTAAGAGGGTGAGAACGGGTGTAAGAAATGAATTAGCAGCTGGAGTGGATATGAATGTTTTGAGGTGGTTTGGCTATGTTGAGAGAATAGAAAATGGCTGTCTGCTAAAGATGATGATGAATGCAAGAGTTGATGGGAGAAGTACAAAAGGAAGGCCAAGGTTTGGGTGGATGGATGGAGTGAAGGAAGCTCTGGGTGATAGGGGAATAGATGTGAGAGAGGCAAGAGTGCCTAGTAGAAATAGGAATGAATGGCGAGCGATTGTGACGCAGTTCCGGTAGGCCCTGCTGCTTCCTCCGGTGCCTTGGATGACCGCGGAGGTAGCAGCAGTTGGGGATTCAGCGTTATGAAGCTTTATCTGTGGTGGATAACGGGGGAGGGTGGGCTGTGGCACCCTAGTAGTACCAGCCGAACTCGGTTGAGTCCCTTGTCAGGCTGGGAGGAACATAGAGAGGAGAGGTCCCCTTTTTTGTTTCATTTGTTTGATGTCGGCTACCCCTCAAAATAGAGGAAGTGCCTTGGTATATGTATGTATGTAACTATCTAAGAAATAATAATCAATCATTGATGTTAGCGTGGGCAGCTCAACATTACCTCTTGCCAGTACATACAGAGCTTGATGTTTTTATTCTTTCACAAGCGAAAAGAGTGCACAGCGAAGCAAGAACCATAAGATTTTTTATTATTATTGTTTCATTTACCTATCAAAAATACTGAGATCCCATACGAAAGCAAAATAATAATTTCTGAGATCATGCCATAGAGATCGCATGCCAAAATAGAGCCTAAAACTTTTATTGAAAAGTAAAGGAAGACTCATAAAAGTGTAAAATATATATCAGAAAAATAGATACCATTTATATAGTTCATTTGATAATTATGAACATGGCTTCGTTGGCAGGAACAAATGAGACTGAGCGAACAGCTAAACGAGGAGACAGCTAGTTTTCATCTTTTGTAAATGTGTTTATCATCTTTCAATTTATAATTGATATATTAGAATTTTGTCCATCTAAACAGACAAATCTATAAATAGAAAATTTTTCTGAATATTTATAAATGAAGTACGATTTATAAATAAAACAAATGTTTTTGCACTAAAACGGCCGTCACCAGATAGGATGGGGACAAATCAGCTGGAGCCCAAACGGCTGTGCCTAAACAGCCTCGTCAAAACGGCAGTGCCAAAACGTACCCTATAGGGAAATTTCGCTTAGACATCCTAGACCGTATATAATTTTTTTTATCTTTAGAATTAGATGTTTTATAAATATTTAAGTGACAATTTTTATACCTATTTTCTTTATTTATTTGTAATTAATTTCTAATATGAAGAAGGGTTTTGTTACTTCATCAGCAGTGTTTAGCAATGTTTGAATTAATTTGAGAAAGAAAAACTATAAAAATTGTGACAAAATATACACATTTCATAAAACAGAATTTTAACGAGGTTAAGCTCAACCCGAAAATACCTTTCAAGGTATTGGTGTTCTAGAAAATAGCCATATTTGGTCACAGCCATTTTCTGATTTCATAATTTTTACTCTGTAAAATATTATTATAATTTCCAAATGAAAGCTCATGTCATTTGGAAGCTTCCTTATAGGGTTGCAAGGCGATTTTGTTTGTGCCCATACACTCAGAATCTCCTTATCTCTACTATAGTGACAACTGAGATAGTTTCTTCCTAAGAAAATTCCTCAATATTCAAGTTTATATTCATATTTCACTGTTTTCTGTATGATACTCTGGGTAAAAATAACAATGTGTGTGAGCAACATGTGATCTGATGAATGATCAACCTTTGCTTAATTAAAAATTTAGTGCGTGAAACATATTGTGTGCTTATCATTATGTGGAGTTGTTTTTTTTTCCTTAACCTTAACACCATTGTTATTCATGGATTTTTTGGTTACTTCGTTATTCTTTTATCATTTTTACTACATCTATCATAACGAAGAAGGGGGAATCTATTAACCGTGTCCTTATTTCACAGTCAAGGAAAAGACTTAAAAGCAAGAAAAGTGATGGAGTGTCCTGAAGAAACCCATGTAGTGAAGACATGTGATCAGGAGCTTAGTAGCTGTCACCGAAAAGCTTTATTAGAGAAGTACAAAAAATCTTTAAACATTTCTCTCAAAAAAAAAATTATTTCAAATTCTATCTACTTCAGTTTTAAACATATTCTAAAATATCAAAAAGCTATATCTCTGATTCTAGTGTAGTTCAAGCAATGCCTTTTGAGTTTCATTGTCATATTGATTTCTTTTTTAAATGAAAAAATAAATTTCAGTGGTTTGTTGAGTTATTGCTTGTATTCTATATGCCTTATAACTTGCTAATAAATAGCAATACTTTTTTTTTAATGTGGTAAGATAGATTTTGAAAAACATGAAAAAAAGGAAAAATGTACAAAAAAAAATCATTAAAAAACATATTTGCTCAATTCAAGTAAATTTTATGGAAATATTTCTTAAATAGGAACACAAGCAATCTGTGAATCCCAAAACTGTAGCTGAAAAATATCTAGGGTTAAAAATAACGCAAGACAAAATTTAATTTTCCACTTAAAAACCTATAATACTACAAAGCAATTGCTACACTTGGTATATTTTCATGCCTAAATATGCTATTCGTGTATGAGAAACGCTTTTCAATGAATTTGTTATTATGAAACTTGGCCATAAAAAAGAAAAAACATTTTTATTTGGCCCCTGATTAACCTGAGTAACCTCTTAGTGCATATTTAGTAATACATTTATGTTATCTGATAATAACCATTTATTCTATAAAAAATGTTATTTTCATTAGTAAAATAAATTTTTGAATATACTTACCCGATAATCATGTAGCTGTCAACTCTGTTGCCCGACAGAAATCTACGGTCGGGATACGCCAGCGATCGCTATACAGGTGGGGGTGAACACCACAGCGCCATCTGTGGTCAGGTACTCCAGTACTTCTTGTCAACACCACCTCAATTTTTTCCTCGGTCCACTGGTTCTCTATGGGGAGGAAGGGTGGGTCAATTAAATCATGATTATCGGGTAAGTATATTCAAAAATTTATTTTACTAATGAAAATAACATTTTTCAATATTAATCTTACCCGATAATCATGTAGCTGATTCACACCCAGGGTGGTGGGTGGAGACCAGCATACATGTTAACAAAGAAGCTAAGTATCCCGTATTTTATTTTATTAGTTATTCAAAAATAACATAAAATAAATAAGTACCTGGTAAGGAAGACGACTTGAACCATTACTCTGCCTTTATTAAGTACGTCTTCCTTACTGAGCGTAGCGGTCCTCTTAGGATGCTGAACGACTCTTAGGTGCTGAAGTATAAAGGGCTGCAACCCATACTAAAGGACCTCATCACAACCTTTAACCTCGGCGCTTCTCAAGAAAGAATTGACCACCCGCCAAATCAACAAGGATGTGGAAGGCTTCTTAGCCGACCGTACAACCCATAAAAAGTATTCAAGAGAAAGGTTAAAAAGGTTATGGGATTATGGGAATGTAGTGGCTGAGCCCCCGCCTACTACTGCATTCGTTGCTACGAATGGTCCCAGGGTGTAGCAGTTCTCGTAAAGAGACTGGACATCTTTGAGATAGAATGATGCGAACACTGACTTGCTTCTCCAATAGGTTGCATCCATAACACTCTGCAGAGAACGGTTCTGTTTGAGGGCCACTGAAGTAGCCACAGCTCTCACTTCATGTGTCCTTACCTTCAGCAAAGCAAGGTCTTCTTCCTTCAGATGAGAATGTGCTTCCCTAATCAGGAGCCTGAATAGGTAAGAAACTGAGTTCTTAGACCTTGGAAGAGAAGGCTTCTTGATAGCACACCATAAGGCTTCTGATTGTCCTCGTAAAGGTTATGACCTTTTTAGATAGTACCTAAGAGCTCTAACTGGGCAAAGTACTCTCTCCAGTTCGTCCCCCACCAAGTTGGACAGGCTTGGGATCTCGAACGACTTAGGCCAAGGACGTGAAGGAAGCTCGTTTTAGCAAAAAACCGAGCTGCAAGGAACATGTAGCCGTTTCAGATGTGAAAACTATGTTCCTGCTGAAGGCGTGGATCTCACTTACTCTTTTAGCTGTTGTCAAGCACACGAGGAAAAGAGTTTTTAATGTGAGGTCCTTAAAAGAGGCTGATTGGAGAGGTTCAAATCTTGATGACATAAGGAACCTTAGGACCACGTCTAGATTCCAGCCTGGAGTGGACAACCGACGTTCCTTTGAGGTCTCAAAAGACCTAAGGAGGTCCTGTAGATCTTTGTTGGTGGAAAGATCCAAGCCTCTGTGGCGGAAAACCGCTGCCAACATACTTCTGTAACCCTTAATCGTAGGAGCTGAAAGGGATCTTACGTTCCTTAGATGTAACAGGAAGTCAGCAATCTGGGTTACAGTGGTACTGGATGAGGAAACTGCATTGGCCTTGTACCAGCTTCGGAAGACTTCCCCTTTAGACTGATAGACTCTGAGAGTGGATGTCCTCCTTGCTCTGGCAATCGCTCTGGCTGCCTCCTTCGAAAAGCCCCTAGCTCTTGAGAGTCTTTCGAAAGTCTGAAGGCAGTCAGACGAAGAGCGTGGAGGTTTGGATGTACCTTCTTTACGTGAGGTAGACGTAGAAGGTCCACTCCTAGAGGAAGAGTCCTGGGAATGTCGACCAGCCATTGCAGTACCTCTATGAACCATTCTCTCGCGGGCCAGAGCGGAGCCAACCAACGTCAGCCGTGTCCCTTTGCGAGAGGCGAACTTCTGAAGTACCCTGTTGACAATCTTGAACGGCGGGAATGCATACAGGTCGAGATGGGACCAATCCAGCAGAAAAGCATCCACGAGAACTGCTGCTGGGTCTGGAATCGGAGAACAATACAACGGGAGCCTCTAGGTTATCGAGGTAGCGAACAGATCTATGGTTGGCTGACCCCACAGGGCCCAAAGTCTGCTGCAAACATTCTTGTGAAGGGTCCACTCTGTGGGGATGACCTGACCCTTCCGGCTAAGGCGATCTGCCATGACATTCATATCGCCCTGAATGAACCTCGTTACCAGCGTGAGCTTTCGATCTTTTAACCAGATGAGGAGGTCCCTTGCGATCTAGAACAACTTCCACGAATGAGTCCCTCCCTGCTTGGAGATGTAAGCCAAGGCTGTGGTGTTGTCAGAGTCCACCTCCACCACCTTGTTAAGCTGGAGGGACTTGAAGTTTATCAAGGCCAGATGAACCGCCAACAGCTCCTTGCAATAGATGTGAAGTGTCCTTAGCTCCTGATTCCATGTTCCCGAGCATTCCTGTCCGTCCAAAGTCGCACCCCAGCCCGTGTCTGATGCGTCAGAGAAGAGACGGCGGTCGGGTTTCTGAACAGCCAAAGGTAGACTTCCTTGAGAAGAAAGCTGTTCTTTCACCACGTGAGAGTAGACCTCCTCTCTTCGGAAACAGGAACTGAGATCGTCTCTAGCGTCATGTCCTTTATCCAGTGAGCCGCTAGATGATACTGAAGGGGGCGGAGGTGGCGTCTCCCTAACTCGATGAACAGGGCCAGCGATGAAAGTGTCCCTGTTAGACTCATCCACTACCTGACTGAGCATCGGTTCCTTCTCAGCATGCTCTGGATGCAATCTAGGGCTTAGTAGATCCTTGGGGCCGACGGAAAAGCCAGAAAAGCTCGACTCTGAAGATCCATACCCAGGTAGACAATGGTCTGGGATGGGACGAGCTGGGACTCCTCAAAATTGACCAGGAGGCCCAGTTCCTTGGTCAGATCCATAGTCCATCTGAGAATCTCCAGACAGCGACGACTTGTGGGAGCTCTTAAAAGCTAGTCGTCTGACGGAGCCGGACACAAGATCATGGTACTGCTGCACAGTCTGTGAACTGTCAACCATGGGGAAGCGAGGAAGTACCGCGACAACCCGAAGCTGTCTAGACTGTCTGGGTCGTACAGACAACTCCTTATCGGGTTGCTGAGGTTGCCGCACTGCGTCACAACAAGTCACTTCTGCTGGTTGTTGAACGTCTTCCCAGTGACACACTGACTCCGTAAACAAAAAATCCTCTAACAAGGACTAAGCTTGGACTGCATGTCTTGCAACAAAGCTCAAGGTCTATGGGAGCAGGTGTGGTAACAGACGGGGTTAGCGACTGAAGTGGAACCATTACCCTCCCTGGAAGCATGTTATGCTTAAATAAAAGTCCATAGGAGGCTAAGCAGCTAAAGGCTCCTCTCCAAATGACAGAGTCCTCAAGGGAATATCAGAAGGAGGGAGAATAGCACTTTCTCATCTACAGGAACCATATCCGAGAAAAGCTAAGTTCTCTCAGTGAGGGTTTCACTGGTGCAAAAGCAGCAGACTAGAAGGCAACGTTATGAAACTGCTTGACAGTCTAGTGAGTTGGCAACAACCAAAGATGTGTGACTGAGGAGCATGCGGTAAGGTATGCAGAGCATGCTGTATGCAGAGCATGCTGTATGTAGAGCATGCTGTAAGGTAAGCAGAGCATGTTGCATGGCGTGCGGCTTATGCTGCATGGGATGAGGCTCATGCTGCATGGGATGAGGCTCATGCTGCATGGTATGAGGCTCATGCTGCATGGGATGAGGCTCATGCTGCAAGGGATGAGGCTCATGCCGCATGCGTTGAGGAGGATGCCGCATAGTATGAGGCTCCTGCCTCATGGGTTGAGGCGGTTGCCGCATAGCATGAGGCTCCTGCCTCATGGTTTGAGGAGGATGCCGCATAGCATGAGGCTCCTCATAGCATGAGACTCCTGCCTCATGGGTTGAGGAGGATGCCGCATAGCATGAGGCTCCTGCCTCATGGGTTGAGGAGGATGCCGCATAGCATGAGGCTGCCTCATGGGTAGAGGAGGTTGCCGCATAGCATGAGGCTCCTGCCTCATGAGTTGAGGAGGATGCCGCATAGCATGAGGCTCCTGCCTCATGGTTTGAGGAGGATGCCGCATAGCATGAGGCTCCTGTGAGGTTCCTGCCTCAAGAGTTGCGTCTGCCTCAAGGGTTGAGGAGGTAGCTGCGCAGAGAGAGGCTTATGCTGTGAAGAATGCGGTTGCTGCATGCGTTGAGGCGACTGCCTCATAGCATGAGGTTCCTGCCTCAAGAGTTGCGTCTGCCTCAAGGGTTGAGGAGGTGGCTGCGCAGAGAGAGGCTCTTGCCTCAAGAGTTGAGGCTCTTGCCTCAAGAGTTGAGGTTCTTGCCTCAAGAGTTGAGGCTCTTGCCTCAAGAGTTGAGGCTCTTGCCTCAAGAGTTGAGGTTCTTGCCTCAAGAGTTGAGGCTCTTGCCTCAAGAGTTGAGGTTCTTGCCTCAAGAGTTGAGGTTCTTGCCTCAAGAGTTGAGGCTCTTGCCTCAAGAGTTGAGGTTCTTGCCTCAAGAGTTGAGGCTCTTGCCTCAAGAGTTGAGGTTCTTGCCTCAAGAGTTGAGGCTCTTGCCTCAAGAGTTGAGGTTCTTGCCTCAAGAGTTGAGGCTCTTGCCTCAAGAGTTGAGGCGGTTGCCGCATAGCATGAGGCTCCTGCCTCAAGGAAAGTGGAGGTTGCTGCATAGCGCTGGTACCTGGCAACTCCCAATGCGGCAGCTCACGCATGGAGGCAGGAGGAGCCTCAACATCATACGTCTGGCAGGGTGGACTGCGCAGAGGTGGAGGAGCGCACGCAGGAGGAGGTGTGCTAACCTTCTCTGCCTGAAACTCCTGCATCAACACCGCAAGCTGAGACTGCATTGTCTGCAGCATAGACCACTAGAGTTTAAGAAAGACAACAACAAACGGAGCTACTGTCCGTTGAGACTGAGGGTCTAAAACAGCTGGTGCGGCAACAGACGGAGTTACTGCCTGTTGCGATACCACCTTGCCTCTCTGGGAGGTGTGCAGTTGTCGTACTGCAGCAAGTCCGAACTGACCCAGTGCTAATGGCACCACCTAGGAGTTGGACTTGCGCGGAAGGGACCGACTTGCACTTAAAAGCTGCCAGATTTGGTCCATGGTTTCTGCGAGAAACCTCTTCCGCAGACGAGGAATAAAAGGGCTCTCTCGTCTTTGTGTGGGTGGGGTGATCACGTCGGCAACGTGTGTAGATACACCCGAAACCACGGAGGGAAACGTCTGTTCGTCGATCAAGGCCTGATGAACCCATAAGTCCTTCGACATTACTTCTCCCCTGGGCTTGGGAGCTTGTAAGAGGTCCCAGACTAGGCGAACAACTGGCACGAACAGACGAACCCTCGAACGCAACACTGTAACACTTTGCGCTTATCACTTTATCACTTTTGATTTTCTGTTTGCAGTTATTTCACTGAACTCGAAACTTTAAGTGGTTTGTACCTGAAACACGCAATTCTATCCTTCATTAAAAGTTAGTAATTGCGAAAACAGTATTACAATGTAACAGAAAAACATAATGAAAGATAAATAATTCAGTGGCTGGAAAAGAGACTAAACACTAGATCAAATAAACTACGTTTAAAATCTCTCACCGCATAAAGCCTGAGAACAAGAATAAAACTCTAGAAACGTTTACCTTCTTCCCCTAAAGAGACTAGGGAGAAGAGCAAAAACGATAACAACGTTACCCGCTTGAACGAAACGTTTATCCTCCTCTCTCTCCCTCCGTCTCTATCTCTCTCTCTCTCTCTTGACTTAGAACCTGAGAGATGAGCCCAATTATATATATCGTTAAAACATATTATTGTTAAAGGAAAAAAACTGAAAGATTTCCCAAATAAAAAGTTCCTTTATTAGAATTAAAACCATTTAAGCTAAGAAAGAATGAACAAAACGCTAGAATCGGTTTACTCTTACTGCAACGTGACACCGTGAATACTCTCTCTCTATCGTAACGATAGAGCGCAAGTTGAACGTTCTGAACGTCAACAACTGCAGAGACAAAACAAAACGTTAGTTCAACTTTGAAAACAGTACGAGACTATCAAAGAAATTCTTTCAAAAACATTAAAATAGCATAATATGTTAACAGGTAAAAACGAAATGACGGGCTCAATGTTAATTAACTTCGGTTCCAAGAAAAGACCGCCTACTATTAGGAAAGGTCGAATATAAACAAATATAAAAATTAATTTTAATAAGTTTATAATAAAAGGAAGTTAATCGAAGAGGCCTATAAAAGGCGGAGAGATATAAAATAAATCTATAACTTTTGTTAAGCAAAATTAAGAAAGAGAGTCTATACTCTCTTCGACACCAACACTTCCGTCTAAGGGAAGGGTCGGCCATTTAAAAGTGAAAGAGAGTTCATACTCTCTTCGTCACCATAATTAAATCAAATTAATTCCAAAAGCTAGCTAAGCTAATGATAAAACTTCCTGAATAGCGAAAGCTAAACTCTAGAGCAAATACATCACCAAATCGTGAGCAATAACTCCAGAATCAACAGCGTATCCATGTAGGTCTAGCCGGAGGCACGACAGAGGAAAAATTGAGGTGGTGTTGACAAGAAGTACTGGAGTACCTGACCACAGATGGCGCTGTGGTGTTCACCCCCACCTGTATAGCGATCGCTGGCGTATCCCGACCGTAGATTTCTGTCGGCAACAGAGTTGACAGCTACATGATTATCGGGTAAGATTAATATTGAAAAAAAATAGTCAACGGTCATTTTATTTAATGACTCCAAAGAATTATTGAATTTAAAAAACAAAAACAAAGTTGAAAAAAAAAGTACTTAATTTCTCATACCAGAAAATTTGCTGTAATGGTCCAGCCCTATCGATCTCATGAGATGTTCCCCAAAACATCCAAGATATTGTATATAAATTTGTTTTTCTTTATCTTTAGAATAGATTTTCTTTTAATTATTTAAGAAGACATTCTTATACTGTACTATTTTTTTTTCCATTTCTATGTAATATACAGTATTTCCAAAAAGCAGATGGATTTTTTACCTTTCTCAGTGTTTTTAAAAAGAAAAACTATTAAGATTGTGAAAATATATACATTTTCTATAACTCAACCAGACGATACCTTTAAAGGATGTTGAAAATAAGTATACCTATCCAGGGTTATTAAAAATTATAAATTAGGAAAGACAAAATTTCTATGAATTTTCCACTTAAAACTCTTACATTACAGAAACTATTATAAATTGGCAGTTAAAAAAACTTAATTTTCAAAAACTATCTTATTAACTTACTACTATTTTCTATCCAAAATGAAGTAATTCATGTAAGAATGAGTGGAATATTAAATATCACTGGATTCTGGATTCTGAACCCCCATATTTAAGAACATAAAACCTTAAGTAAAGCAAAAGAACACTACTAGACTATCTAACCTCAGATAGAATACCACCACCAGAGCCGACATCTAGAATTTTCAGTCCAGTCAGTGGTTTTGGTCCTCCTACATATTCGGTCTGAACACTTCCAGAATGTATCAAGCCATCACGGATAAGAGATACCCTGAAATTTAATTCAAATTAAATATCAAGAATTGGTTATATACTATGGTACCGCAATTCTAAAACAATGCCCTAATAGGCAGAATAAATCATATCGCATTTTGAATGGAATTAAACTATTTCATAGATCTAGTCCATTATGGTTTCAGGCATCACTTGTTCAAGTAGGAACCATAACACAGATGTTTCATTAACCTTCAACCTGCTCTGAGTGTCATGGAAAAAATGGGACATTACAAAAGGAATAAGATTTCTTATTTCTATACTTACCTGGTGTACATATTGCTTCTTCTCTAAAAGCTCAGATTAATTAACATTTACCTGTATAATTTAAAAAAAAATACAAAATTTTCTCTCCATTTAAAAAACACTTGCCCTTAATAGAGGAATGGAAAATTTAGTGGTAAGGGGTAAGAAGACCAGAACTAAGATACCCATCTCTCTTATCCTTAAAGTTTCAAAGTTGAAATTACCCTTATCCTCGTGATATCATGATTTTGTGGGGAGGATGGTGGGCATGTGTATATATATATATATATATATATATATATATATATATATATATATATATATATATATATATATATATACACATATATATATACATATATATATTAAAAAAAAAGATGACAAAAGAGTTTTGAAAATCTATTATTAAAATTGTTGTGGCCTATTGGTAACGTCTCTGCCTGGTGACTGTCAGACTAGGGTTCAAGTCCCGCTCAAACTTGTTTGTTCCTTTAGTGTCTGCAACCTCACCATCCTTGTGAGCTAAGGATGGGGTGTTTGGGGAAACCTGTAGTTCTACTTGCCAAGGCATCAACAGCCATTGCCTGGCCTTTCCTTGTCCCAGCTTGGGTGGAGAGGGGGCTTGGGCACTGATTATATGTAAATATGGTCAGTCTCTAGGGCATTGTCCTGCTTGCTTGGGCAATGTCAATGTCCCTTGCCTTTGACATTCATGAGAGGCTTTCAAATCTTAAACTTCCCCCGATGTTCATAATGCTGGCTTCCACACATTGCTGGATTGATTAACTGATTTGGACTTTTCTGGCTTCCTAACATCAAATATCATTGACACCTATATCAATTGTTATGGATGAAATATAAAGAGATTGATTGATTTGAAATTCTCAGGCATCCTGACATCGAAGGTCATTAACGACGATATCATTTGTTAAAAAGAATAAAAGAGTATTCAAGTTGAGACAATAAAAGATAGGATGTCCTTAAAAAATTTAAATAGCTTTCAGAAGAACGGCTTCAGTGATAAATCAAAATACTGCTAGCAAAGTACACGCATCATGCCCAAGAATCTTGGCAAGGATAAACCTGCCATCCTCACCTCAAGCCTTAAACGGATATCTATTTCTTAAGGTGCTATAAGTGGGGCACTAGGTCAACAAATGCCTCGCTATCAAGGTTACCAAACAGTCGTCACAATATGGCTGGTGTTGGCCAGTTAGCAGAAATTCATGTGTCAACTGAGTGTGACCAATACAGAAACAACAAAAAGTAGTCTCCTACTTTCAGGGTACCATGTTATACCTCCAAAAGGATAAAACATTCATTATTTCTCTCATCTCATTTTCGACTAAACTACCACAATGCTGTTGCCAATTATTATAAATAAAATTCTTAATGCTGGGTGAACAATCCTTACAGAGAATGGGATCTTCTTAGGAGCAACTGAGTTGCAGCATTCTTTGCCAGTAAATCTGCCTTCTCATTTCCAGATACACTTATGTATGCCGGAACCCAGCAAAATCGAACTGTTATACCTATCAGTCCAATAATAAAAAGTCATTCTAAAATCTTTAAAACTACAGTGTTGCTGGAATTAAAAACTTCTAAAGCTTGAAGGGCACTCCTTTCATCACTAAAAATGGTAAAATTACCCTCCTCCTCCTACATTATTTTCTCAGTAGCAGCTAGTATGCCATATAGTTTAGTAATAAAAATAAAAGCTGTTACAGGAAGTGCACCTCTACAATAAAAAGCACAACTATATATGTCAAATCCTATGCCAGCATCAGATTTGGACCCATCAGTATATATAAAAGTCAATTCCCTATGTTCTGCAACATGTTCCATAAAAAGACACCTGGCTTCTAAGTCAGTCATATTCTTTTTAATACCAGTAAAATATTTATAGAAAGATATCTCTGGTAGTTTCCATGGAGGGGTTGATGATATCTAACATGGAAGCACCTTACTTCTAGCTATATGAAGACTGTGTACCAATTGATTTACCCAAAAAACCATATTATTATTATCATTTCTATTTTTATTACTAACCAAGCTACAACCGTAGTTAGAAAAGCAAGATGCTATAAGCCCAAGGGCTCCAATAGGGAAAAATAGCCCAGTGAGGAAAGGAAATAAGGAAATAAATAAATGATGGGAAGAAACTAACAATAAATCATTCTAAAAACAGTAACGTCAAAATAGATATGTCATATATAAACTATTAACAACGTCATAAACAGATATGTCATATATAAACTATAAAAATACTCATGTCAGCCTGGTCAACAAGAAAACATTTGCTCCAACTTTGAACTTTTGAAGTTCTACTGATTCAACTACTTGATTAGGAAGATCATTCCACAACTTGGTAACATCTGGAATAAAACTTCTAAAATACTGTGTAGTATTGAGCCTCATGATGGAGAAGGCCTGGCTATTGTAATTAACTGCCTGCCTAGTATTACGAACAGGATAGTATTGTCAAGGGAGATCTGAATGTAAAGGATGGTCAGAGTTATGAAAAATCTTATGCAACATGCATAAAGAACTAATTGAACGACGGTGCCAAAGATTAATATCTAGATCAGGAATAAGAAATTTAATAGACCGTAAGTTTCTGTCAAACAAATCAAGATGAGAATCAGCAGCTGAGGACCAGACAGGAGAACAATACTCAAAACAAGGTAGAATGAAAGAATCAAAACACTTCTTCAGAATAGATTGATCACCGAAAATCTTAAAAGACTTTCTCAATAAGCCAATTTTTTGTGCAATTGAAGATTGATTGATTGATTTAAGGTTTTCAGGCATCCTGACATCTAAAGTCATTTACGCCGATATCATTTAGTTTATAAATACAAAAAAATTAAAGATTATTCAATTAAAACCGTAAAAGTTGGATGTCATTATAAACGTTAGATAGTTTTCAGGAGACCTGCTTCTGAAATAAATCTAAAAATGCCACTTGCATAGTAGGACACATCATGTCCAAGAATCTTGGCGAGGATGAACCTGCCACCCTCACCTCGAGCCTCAAACAAATATCTATTTCTTAAGTTATTATAATTGGGGCATTCGGTCAACAAATGACTCACTGTTAGAGGTACTAAACAGTCTTCACAATAGGGTTGGTGTTGGCACTTCAGCAGAAACTCGTGTGTCAACCAAGTGTGACCAATACGGAGACGACAAAGAGAAGTCTCCCATTTTCGGGGCATCATGTTATACCTCCAAGGAGATATGGCATTTGTTACTTCTCTCATTTTATTGCCATCTAGACTATCCCAGTGCTGTTGCCATTTACAGTATTACAAAGCAATTTCGTGATGTTAGGTAGGAAATCGTTACACGGAATGGGATATCTTCTTGGCAGCAACTCGGATGCAGCATTCTTTGCCAGTGAATCTGCCTTCTCATTCCCAGACACACCTACGTGTGCTGGAACCCAACAAAATCTAACTGTTATACCTCTCCGTTCAATAATAAAAAGCCATTCTAAAATCTTTAAAACTAAAGGGTTGCTAGAATTAAAAACTTCTAAAGCTTGAAGGACACTCCTTGCATCACTAAAAATTGTAAAATTACCCTCCTTCTCCAACGCTATTTTCTCAATAGCGGTTAGTATGCCATACAGTTCAGCAGTAAATATGGAAGCTGATAGAGGAAGTGCACCTCTACAATTAAAATCATTACTATGTACTCCAAATCCAACGCCAGCATCAGATTTGGAGCCATCAGTATATACAAAAGTCGATCCTCTATGTTCTTCAACATGTTCCATAAAAAGAGACCTGGCTTCTAGGTCAGTCATATTCTTCTTAACTCCAATAAAGTATTTACAAAAAGATATCTCTGGTAATTTCCATGGAGGCATTGATGATACCTTGAATGGAAGTACCTTACTTCTAATTATATCCAGACTGTTTAATAATCGATTCACCCGAAAGCCATAAGGATGAGGAGATTTTGGGTGCAACTCAAAGTATGATGCGTGTCTTACAAGGCTTGCAATCTGGAAGGCTAAAGAGTTAGGGAGTCTTTGCAATCTAAACCAATACCGAATAATGGAAGATATTCGGTAAAGGTCTAGAGGTAACTCTCCAGCATCAACAAGGAGACTTGGGATAGGGGAAGTTTTAAATGTTCCTGTAGACAATCTAATACCTGCATGATGTATCGAGTCTAATATTTTTAACCGGCTTGGGGTTGCTGAAGAGTATATTTCACATCCATAACTAATTTTGGAAAAAAATCAAGGCCTTGTATGATTTTAAAATAGTATTGCGGTCTGCCCCCCATGTTATATGGGACAATACTTTTCAGATATTCAGAGCCTCGAGACATTTAGCTTTTAAGTGAGAAACCCATGTAAGCATGCAATCAAATATCAAACCTAAAAATTTAGATTCACTTGCACATGGTATCCGTTGACCTTTAATGTATATTTCCGGGTCTGGATGTACTCCCCGGATACGACAAAAATGGACAATGGTAGTTTTACTTGTCGAGAACTTGAATCCATTCATGTCTGCCCACTGGATAATTTTGTCAATAGAGTTGGATTTTTCTCTCAACCATTGCCATTCTAGTGCCAGCAAATGATATTGAGAGATCATCCACAAATAATGTTGCGAGAACATCTTGGGGAACGACTGAGGAGTGCAATTGAAGAAGACGCATACCTAATGTGTTTCTCAAAAGTAAATTTTCCTGTCGAGAATCACACCTAAAATTTTAAAAGTCATACAAATTTAAAGAAACATTATCAATACTGAGATCCGGATGTTGAGGAGCCACCCTCCTTGACCTACTTACAATCATACTTTGAGTTTTGTTAGGAATCAACTTCATACCCCATACTTTGCACCATGCACTAATTTTAGCTAAATCTCTATTAAGGGATTCACCAACTCTAGATCTACATTCAGGGGATGGATGTGATGCAAAGAGAGTAGCATCATCTGCATATGCAACAAGCTTGTTTTCTAGGCCAAACCACATGTCATGTGTATATAGTATGAAAAGTAATGGGCCAAGAACACTACCCTGTGGAACACTGGATATCACATTCCTATAATCACTATGGTGCCCATCAACAACAACCTTTTGAGATCTATTACTTAAAAAATCAATAATAATGCTAAGAAACGACCCACCCACTCCCAACTGTTTGAGTTTGAAAACAAGGGCCTCCTGATTAGCACGGTCAAAGGCAGCACTAAAATCAAGGCCAATCATACAAACTTCCTGACCACAATCAAGGGATTTCTGTACAGCATTGGAGATTGTAAGAAGGGCATCACATGCTCCAGGGCCTTTACGAAAACCGAATTGCAAACTAGGGAATAGATAATTAACTTCAGCAAACCTATTAAGACGTTCAAAAACTTTAGATAATATGGGACTTGTGGAAATTGGGCAGTAATCAGTGGGACTTGAGCTACCACAAACACATTTACATAGAGGAGTAACATTACCAATTCTCCAACAAGTGCTAAAAGCTCCTCTTCTTGCTAACTTGCGCAAAATTACAGATAACTTTGGAGCTAAGAAATCTGCTGTCTTTATTAAAAAACAAAGGAAAAATACCATTTGGGTCTACACTCCATAAGCATCAAGGTCCATCAACAGAGCTTTAATTTCACGAGATCGAAAAGCTAAACTAGTTAGTTTGGCCTCAAGAAAACAAGAATGAGGAAGTTCAAGTTTTTCATTACTCTGTTTACTGTCAAAAACATCAGCCAAAAGTGTTGCCTTTTCCTTTGGACAGTGAGTGACTGAGCCATCTGGTTTAAGTAAAGGAGGAACTGTTGCATCAACACCAAAGAGTGCAAATTTAAGGGTAGACCATCATTTATGTTCTTGAGTTGTACCAGAAAGGGTTTCTTTTATGGTTAAATTGTATTCCTTTTAAGTTGAGGCATAAACTCTCTGAGCAAAAGCTCGAAGCTGAGTATAGTAATTCCAGGTCAAATCTGATCTGTTACCCTTCCAAAGATGATAGGCCTCCTCCTTCTCCAAATAAGCATATCTATAATCATCATTGAACCACGGTTTGTCCTTCACTTGGTACCTTAGCACACGAGAAGGGATACGCCTATCAATTATGTTGACTAGATTCTCATTCAAAGGGACATTCATAAGGTTTAGAAGATTTTGGGTGCAACTCGAAGTATGTTGAGTGCCTTACAAGGTTTGCAGTCTGATATGCTAAAGAATTAGAAAGTCTTTGTAGCCTAAACCAATGCAAAACAATTAGACGTTTCTCGGTAAAGGTCTAAAGGTAACTTTCCAGCATCAACAAGGAGGCTTGGGATAGGCGAAGTTCTAAAGGCTCATGTGGCCAATCTGATACCTGTATGGTGTATAGAATATAAAACCTTCAATCAGCTTGAGGTGGCTGTAAAGTATATTTCACTCCCATAGCTAATTTTTGAAAAACATTAAGGCCTTGAATAGTTTTAAAATAGTTTTGCAATCTGCCCCCATGATGTATGGGATAAAATTTTCAAAAGATTAAGAGCCTCAAGACACTATACTTTTAAAATTTTCAAGCTTACAATCAAATGTCAATCCTTAAAAATCTAGCTTCACTTACACAGGTGATCCGTTGATCTTTGATGTACTTATTCGCGTCTGTAGGTACTCCCCGAATACGACACAAATGGACACCAACAGTTTTGCTTGTCAAAAACTTGAATACAGTGAACCCTTGTTTATCGCGGTAGATAGGTTCCAGACCCGGCCGCGATAGGTGAAAATCCGCGAAGTAGTGACATCATATTTACCTATTTATTTAAAATGTATATTCGGACTTTTAAAACCTTCCCTTGTACGTAGTACTGTTAACAAACTACCCTTTAATGTACAGAACACTTAATGCATGTACTACAGTACCCTAAACTAAAACAGGCACAAATATTAAAGGCGATCTTATATCATGCGTTTCCTAAACACGCTAAAAAGCACGATAAAAAATGGCAACCAATGTTTTGTTTACGTTCATCTCTGATCATAATGAAGAAACAAACTCATTTAGTGTACACATATATGTATAGGTTAGTTTTTGCATCGATTATATTGATTATACAGTATGTTGATTTTGTTTTTACCAATGTTTTACTTAATTTTTCTTAGGACTTCCAAATGAAATGTTTTTCTTTATGACGCCGCCTGAAACGACGGCGTCATAAAGTACTGTACACTCAGTAAACAACCACGCTCAGAACAAACAAGGCATTTAACGCGCATGATGAAAGTGATAAATAATGATACAGTACAGTATTTACAGTAAAAGCATTTACGAAATATGTTACCTTACAAATATAATTTACCGTATCTATATAAAATCATACAGTACTGTACAGTACATATTGTACGTAGCAAAGCAGGAAAACAATTTACGAGAGAGAGAGAGAGAGAGAGAGAGAGAGAGAGAGAGAGAGAGAGAGAGAGAGAGAGAGAGAGAGAGATTGTTTTACGTACGTAAATGTAAATTTTAAACAAAATAAATATGATAGGTTACAACATGTAGACTTTTAAAACCTTCCCTTTAACTTAATGCATACAGTACTAAACTATAAAACAGGCACAAATATTAAAATGTTAGAATATTAAAGTAAAAAATGAAGATTGTTACTGTACTCACCACGAAAGAAGTTCAAGAAAAACTTGAATGATGATGGCGATGAATTTGCTGCACAGTAGAAATGATGATGATGAAGCTGATGATGTCTTCTACTGTGCAGCCAATGATAGTATTTTACGTCTCTTCAGACGGAGGTGTCTTTTCCTGGGACACCTCTTCAACTTCTTCAATTTCTTCCGAAGGCGTAATAGCAGGAGGAACTGGCTCTTTTTTGCGAGGCTGGAAGAACATTGTGATCGGAAGTTGTTGCCGCTACTTCTTTTTTCAATCTAAGAGCATCCTGTAGGGAATCATGATGTCATCGACCTTGTTGGAGAATTGCACAGACCGAACCATATCCTCGTCCCACTCTTGCAACATTTCTTTCACCTCCTTTATATGGTTGCAGACCTTGGCAAGCCGTTCTAGTGTTAAGCCTGTTTCTTCGACATTTTCTTGGGTCTCTTCCTGGGTTTCACTCTCTTCTTCGCTTGCCGATTTCGTCAGGTCTTCGAGGTCTGCGTCAGTTAGCGGCTGGGAATGGCAGTCCAACAACTCGTCGACGTCTTCAGTCGTCATGTCGCCAAACCCGTCACCTCCAATTATCGCAGCCAACTGCACAGATTTGCGTATTGCAGAGTGTTGGATTTCCGACGGAGTAAATCCCTCATCGTCGTAAACAATCTCGGGCCACAACTTCTTCCAGCTCGCATTCACAGTTGCAGGTTTCATCTCTTGAAGTGCCTTCTGGATATTCTTCAGGCACGTGGCTATGGTGTACTGCCGCCAGTACGCCTTCAAGTTAAAATCTTCATCCTCATCATCTTGGGCAGCATCCACACACGCAACGAGGTCCGCCAAGGTATTCTTCGTGTAGAGGGCCTTGAACGCACTGATAACCCCCTGGTCCATCGGTTGAATTAATGACGTGGTGTTGGGTGGCAGGAACTCAACCTGAACGCCCTCACGCGACAGGTCAGTTGCGTGTTCACCAGCGTTATCCATAAGGAGAAGGATCTTGAATGGCAAGCCCTTCTCTACGAGATATTCATTGACTTGCGGGATGAAACACTGGTGGAACCAATTGGAGGTCAGCATCTTTGTAATCCAAGCTTTTTGATTATGCATCCAGTACACGGGAAGGAGATTCTTATTCTTATTTTTCAAAGCGCGAGGATTTTTCGACTTATAAATAAGCCCCGGCTTTAGCAAAAATCCAGCAGCATTGCCACACATCACGAGGGTAACGCGATCCTTGAATGCTTTAAAGCCAGAGGCTTTGGCTTCCTCTTTGAACAGGAAAGTTTGCGACGGCATTCTCTTCCAAAACAAGCCGGTCTCATCCATATTAAACACTTGTTCCGGCTTGTATCCACCTTCGGCGATAATATTCTTGAACGTCTGGTTCACGTAAGTTTCAGCAGCGGCAGTGTCAGCCGAAGCAGCCTTGCCATGCAGGGAAACGCTTTTCAGGGTGAAGCGTTTCTGAAACTTCGCGAACCATCCTTTGCTGGCGGAAAAACGTTGTTTCTGAGGCTGGGAATCAGTGGATGTCCCTGATTGAGGTTCATCTGCATCATCATCTTCTTCAGCATGGTTGCCGTCGTCGTCTTGAGGTTCCTTTGCAGCAAAATTCTCATACAAGCTCAAAGCCTTTGTTCGGATGGTGTTCGTATCCAAGGCTATGTTCTTCTTCCGGCAGTCGGCAATTCACACAGCTAAAGCACCTTCCATGCGTACGATCGTTTTATTACGCGTTGTAACGACTCGCTTCGCTGATCTGCTAAAGGTGATTGCAGCCGTCTTTCTAATGTTCGCCTCGTCCTTCTTGATATAGCGAACAGTGGATTCGTTGATTCCAAAATGGCGCGCTGCGGCCGCGAAGCTTCCACCGTCTTTCAACATATCGAGAAGCGTCACCTTCTCAGCAATCGTCATCATCCTTCGGTGGCGTTTAGGCTCACTACCAGCCTTAGTAGAAGCAGAACGCTTGGGAGGCATTGTACAGTAGGATTTGCACAGAAAGTTCAACAAAAAGTTCAACTTAAAACAGTCGCACACAGCACAGATTAAACTTCACAAACTTAAGAACGTCTACTCAGCGATACGGCTTAAGAGAAAGTGGACGACGCGGGCCCGCGAGAACCTAGATGCTGCGGGTTGGAGATGCGGGCAAAACACCAATCACAGGCTAGATAACAAAACTTGAGTTGTGATTCGTCATCTATCAGCGCTTGAACCAATCACAACCCGTCTTATATGATGCGTAGGTTACCAACTCAAAGTACAAGATACCCCGCGTATACTGTACGTACAGTATTAATAATAATAATAATAAATAATGATAATAATACAATAATAATAACCCTTTTACCCCCGGGGTATCTAGAAATTTCCAACCCTTAACCCCCAGGGGGTTATTTTTTCCCAGCACATATTGCAGTATATTTTTTTTAATTGCTCTAACAACCTTAATTTTTGTCATAGAGAGGTCAGGTTGGTCTCATTCTCTTGGAAAATGCCTGAATTTTCTCAAAAAATTTTCAAAAAATATGAAAAACAAATTTTTATAGCATTTTTTTGCAAGGACGTACCGGTACGTCCATGGGGGTAAAGGGATGGCTTTTGTGAAACGTACCAGTACGTCCTTTGGGGGTAAAAGGGTTAATAATAATAATGATAATAATAATAATAATAATGATAATAATAATAACAATAATAATTTTATTAACAACAACAACAATAATAATAATAATAACAATAATAATAATAGCTTTACGTATGCTATTTTATTCTTTTGTAGGATGTGTCTCTCTCTCTCTCTCTCTATCTCTCGTACGCTTATTCGAAATGTGATTTTTGCAACAAAGAATATTATTGGATGCAGTACTACGTACGTATACATACAAAAGATTCATGGAAAAGAAGCACATCCATTACATTTGTAGTACAGTAGTAGCCATCAGCAGCTTTACACCATTCTAATATGGTATGACTGCATCTGATTTGCGTTTCATGTTCGATTTAATTTTACTACGTACTGTATACAGTACTGTATTATCGTATGATCACATTCTCTTTTCGTGTTTTATTTCTTTCTGTGCTGAATTATATATCATATGTAATGCAATGAACAATCAGTAAGAGCAGATATTACTAATTACAGTATTAATGGAATTACAGGTAACGAAATATCGTATTTGGGGGTCTTCAGATTTCGCGGTATTTTCAAAATTTCCGGAAAATCCGCGATATGTATATATATATGGGTTATGGAAAAAACCCGCGAAGTGGTGGATCCGCGATGGTCGAACCGCGAAGTAGCGAGGGTTCACTGTACATTCATATCAACCCACTGAATTACTTTATCGATTGAGAGTTCTAATTTTCTCTCAACCATTGAAATCTAGCTCCAGTGTGGGGGATTATTTAAGCCCACATCGTACAGGAAGGTATGGAAAAAGGAGAGCGTCGGGCTCGAAGGAAACACCATGTTTTTCTTTAAACCTCTGATTTTATTAGAACAACTAAGCTCTTAAGTAAACATAATGAGAATATATTAAGCAAAAGTAGTAACAAAATTCACACTCATAAATATGATGACTTGTAAATATCAAATACTAAATTAATTGTACTTCAATATACACTTAAAGTAAGAGAAACAGAATTAAATATATAACCAAGAAAACTAACAAAACGAACATTGGAACATGAGTTATAAAAGAAAATGGTGGTGCTATTTCAGATACACTATAAGGACACTCCTTTCAAGTGAATATGCAGAAGACACCTTTCTAAATTCAACATCCTCCCGGCAATAGGGGACGAAGCCACCTATTAAAAAGCACAACTCAGACCTTACCTAAATTATACATGGCAGAAAAATACACAATAAAAATTAGTAATGTAGTTTTACGAAATAAACACATTACCCTCTGCTTGACATGCGCAACTGCATGACTTACAGTGACTATTATAAATCTAACTTAAAAGGAGGCTTAATTACTCTACTAGACTTAGACTTTGGAAGTACATCATCATCACTAACAGTATGAATAGGCATTTGAGGATTATCACATATATCTATCAAAATCATCACAGGATGCATCATTAGTAATCAAATCTTCAGATGTACCTACTTCTAGATTATACAATCTTTGAATGGGTCTAGTCATTTCTCCCTTTTTAGTTTTGAGCCTTACACTTCTTACAACTCCATCTCTACCTTTAAAAACATCTACAATAACCCCAAGAGGCCACTTCAATCTAGGGAGGTTATCCTCCTTTATCAACACAAGGTCACCCTTAGACAAATTACATTTCTCATTGAATCCTTTAACAACTTGAGGCAAATTGGTTATATAATTGTTACTCCAAATTTTCCAAAAATGTTCTAGGTTCTTGTTTCTTAAAACTTCTCTTTCATTCAAGTCCCTGGAAGTCACCTTAGATGGCTCAAAATTTATTAAGGATTTACAGTGTGGGGCTCTTCTTAGGATAAAATGTGATGGAGTGAGATAATGAATGGAATCAAGTTCATCACTCACATACGTCAATGGTCTGGAATTAATACAGGACTCTATTTCTACTAGTATAGTTTCTAATTCACTCTTACTTACATAGTTCAGATTTAGTGTCTTTCTCAAGACAAGCTTAACTGACCTAATGAATCTCTCCCACCAGCCCCCCCCCCCCCCCCACATGGGAGCATGAGGGGCTATAAAGTTCCATTTGGGAGTCAAGTGGCCATACAGCCTTTGTACTTCATACCTAGCAGCTACAAAAGTCTTTGCATTATCTGAATATATGACACTAGGTAAACTTCTCCTGGCAAAAAATCTTCTTATACCCAATAAGCAATCAGGCAAGGATAAAGATTCTGTAAGCTCTAGGTGTACGGCTCTTACAACACCACCAGTGAACAACAATACATAAAATTTCTTACTAGGACAATCAGCACAAAAGAGGGGGCCTGCATAATCTAAGTCTGTTACATCAAAGGGTGGAGAACACCTTACTCTTTCTTTAGGTAATGGAGCCACGGGCTGACTACAAGGTTTTGAATCATGCCAACGGCAACTTAAACATTCCTTTATTACTATCTTAGCTAATCTCCTCATTCCTATAATCCAAAAGTTATTCCGCAGGGATGAAATTTCAGTATCCACACCTGCATGCTTTAAAAACCTGTGCTGAAATCTGATCAACAGTTTAGCAAATTGACCCTTTGGAATTATGACAGGATGTTTAGTGTCATAGTTCAAGTTAGAAAACTCAAGACGTCCCCTAATTCTTAATAAGCCTTTATCATCTAGAAAGGGGTCAAAATTTCTTAATTTAGACCACTGAGGGATAGCCTTTTTACCCAAAATTGCCTTTATTTCAGCAGAAAACATTTCTCTTTGGATGCAGTAAATTAACTTCAACTTAGCAAAATCAATCTCTTCAGTAATGAGAGGGCCTGCCACTTTGTTATTACTATTTCTACAATTTATGATAAATCTTAAGACATAAGCTGTAACTCTTAACACCTTGCTTAATTTAATGTATCGATCTAAATCTATCAAAGGGTTGTCTGGCATGCCTTGTACATTAAGACAGACAGCAGTACTTTCTATGCCTATTTCATCTTTATACTTAACTGGGTTACCTTCCCTTTCCTGGTACTGTATTGGGATTCTTTTAACATACTAGGCCCACAGAGCCACATAGTACTATCCACAAGATTGTCTGCTAATAGACCTCGTGTTATCAGGTCAGCTGGATTGTCCTTACTTACACAATGTTGCCAGCAACTTGGAGGTGTTAACTCTCTGATTTCCTTTACCCGATTAGCTACATCTAGGTCCTTCTTACTAGCATCTCCTTGAATCCATGACAGAGCAATGGTAGAATCTGTCCAACACCTAACTCTAACACTGCTATCTAGGATAAGGGTATTCTTCACAAAGTTGACTAATCGTGAACACAAAAGAGATCCCATGAGTTCTAACCTCGGCAATGTAATTGTCTTTATGGGAGCAACTCTTGACTTGGAGGACACTAATGACACCTTGTATGAGCCGTTCTCCACAGGCACTCGCAGGTACACACAAGCCCCATAGCCCTTTTCAGAGGCATCACCAAACCCATGTAGCTCTATATGACTAAGCTTCCCCCAGGCCTTTTGTGAAAAATAACATCAATCTATCTGATTATTCTTAAAATGCTGACTACTAAGGAGCCATCCCTGAAACTTTAGCTTCAACTCTGATGGCATTTCTTGATCCCAAGTCAAACCCAGTTTCCAGAGTTCCTGAAAAGTATCTTGCCATACATAACATATGGACTAATTAATCCTAAAGGGTAAAAAATCTTAGCTATTACACTAAGGATACTTCTCTTAGTAGACTACTTCTACAAAGGAATCCGAGTTTATGCCATCAAAGGAGAAACTGTCCAGTGAGTTACACCACTTGAGGCCTAATACAGTATTGGGTTCATCAGAATTTATAAAGGGTACCTTGTCACATAACTGAGAAGTAATTAGCAAACTATTTGATACAAGTTTTGTAAGGTCCATACTAGCATCAGCTATAATGCTACGGGCTTCACAAGATTTATCAGCTGCTTCTACAGCAGAATCCGCACCACTCAACCAATTGTCTGTATACATGTTAGCCTTCAAATCTTGCACTACACTAGTTGGGGGATACTTATCCAAATGATGTTTGATAGTGGTATTTAAAGAAATGGGCTTGCTGTGTTACCAAAGGGTACACGTGTGAATCTCATGTGCCTTATTGTACCATCGTCTCTTGGCCATAAAAATCTATGAACATCTCTGTCTTTATCTTGTACACTAATTTGCAAAAAGGCCTTTCTTATATCAGCTGTAACAGCAATAGGCCAACGACGAAAGCGAATGAGCACCTCAACCAAGTCAGGGTTGAGTGATGGGCCTGAGGACAAACAGTCATTCAATGATACACCATTGTAACAAGAGGCAGAGGCACCAAACACAGGTCTTATCTTAGTACTTGAACTACTTAACTTAACTACTGGACGATGAGGCATATAGTACACAGAATTCACACCTGAAATTTCCTACCTTGGTACCTCTTCTATCATGTGATCAGACTCATAACTATCAAACACTTTTTGATACTCTTTCTTAAGCTCCTTATCGTGTTCTAACTTAACCATTAGCCTACCTAACCTTTTATGGGCTATGACAACATTATTTAAAAGCTTTTCCTTAGCAGAATCATCCTTCCATGGCAGTGCAACCTCATAGCGACCATTCACAAACTTCACAGTACTCTCAAATTCTTTGAAAACTTTGGTTTCACTATAACTTTCAACAAGTTCCCTAGGCTTAACCCCTACAGTTTCTAAATCCCAAAACTTACACAAATCTGAGTCTGAAACAGAGGAGATACACAATAATTGTGGTACAGAGTAGGTACAAGAGTCATTGGTTTTATACAGCCTGCCACTCAAGACATAACCAAAGAGAGACTTCATTGCTACGACATAGTTAATTTGGAAGGCATCTACAGGAGAAATCAGTGTCCAGTAAAAATCTAGACCAATCAGTATATCAATCTCAATGGGAGAATCATGGTGGTAATCATCAGCTAATACAACATGAGAAAAAGAGTTAAGTACTGAATCTGGTACAATAGGCCTAACCAAGGGTTGACATATTCTGGGAATCTCCGCAGCAATAATACGTAGCATAGCACTTTCTTGTCAGAGTCTCACAACTTTAACTTATAAACATTTCTGTGTTCATTTTTTCCACTACTATGACCACCAAAACTAGAGTATGGCATAGGTGCACTGGTGATCCATTGTGGTTTACACTTCTTCACAAATTTGCTACTAATATAAGATCTGTCTGCACCATTATCAAACATTACCTGAGCAGTGACAACAGTACCATCACTACCACTCACCTGAACTTTGGCAGTTTGTAAAATGGCACAGTTACCACCTTGCCCTGTTAGAAGTGCCACATCGCCAGGCTTGTCACTGCCAACAGCACCTTCCTTTGCTTCACTTTCCTCCTTCTTTAGGTTTATTTCCAGCCTAACGCCACACATTAAGTTAGAATGGGCACTGTTACACTTTGTACACCTTGTACGAGCTTTACAGTCTCTTGACATGTGTCCACTCTTCAAACACTTGAAACACAGGCCTAAACTTCTTATTTTTTAACCTCGCTTCTTTCCACTCAATTCTAGCACACCATAACAGTTTTCTGATTTGTGTTTCTTGGCACAGAAACTGCACATTGTGTTTTCTTGCTTGGACGAAGCATGAAGGGCTGCGGCTGAATACACCTTGTCTTTAGAACTCTTATTTTCAATTTTCTTTACTTCACTACTACTCTTTCCCTTAAAGGCTTCAGACCTTTCTAATCTTGAAATTTCCTTGTCTAAGAATGCCAATAACCAATCTAAATCACTCTCATGTCCATCACCACCCCTGGCCCACTCTAGCCGCAGTTCACTTGGCAAACGAGAGAGGATGATAGGTGTAAGAAACACTTCACTTTGTTTTCCTGTGATGCCTATCGCCTCCAAACTGCGGATGTGTATTAGAATGTCATCTCGTAATTTCCACAGCTGTACCACACCCTTGGGTCCGCTGACATTAATGTTGACCTCACCATTTAACAATGCCTGGACATGGGCAAAAATAATCCTTTCTGGCTTATAGTAGCATTCCTTCAGTAGTTTGCAGGCAACCGGGTAATTAGCACTGGTATGAGCTAGTCCCTTCACTACATTCCTGGCATCTCCCTCCAGCAAAGACAGCAAATAAGTGAACTTACCGATCACTGGAAGGTCTGTTGCATCGATGTGGGAATTATATTGATCCCAGAAGGACTGCCATTGGGTCACTTCACCACTAAACTTTGGTAGCTCCAGCTTGGGTAACTTGACATTGGTGATATCCGACTCTCGAGATGAAGACTGTCCACTTATACTGCCAGCTTTAGAACCAGGACACACTGCTGCTGCTAACTTCCTTATCTGGTCTTCAGCTTGTATCCTAGGCTGCACACTTATTGTTCTAAACTCATGGGCTTCATCCAAAAGTTGTTCTAGTTCTTCAGCTACATCAATTTCTATTGCTTCTTGGACTTCATCCAACTTAGCTAGTCTCCGGTCGTATTCCTTGATGGCATACTCAAATTGACTAATAGTTGTGGTGAAAGACTCCAGAAGGTCACTCAGCGCCTTGGAAGCTCTTGTCACCCACCCTCGACATGTCGTCCTTGTCTTCTTTAACCTCTCCATTACCTTCACTGCACAACTTATTTATTTTCTTTGAGGGAGTGTTTCCGGGTCTGGGCACCAAAATGTGGGGGATTATTTAAGCCCACATCGTACAGGAAGGTATGGAAAAAGGAGAGCATCGGGCTCGAAGGAAACGCCATGTTTTTCTTTAAACCTCTGATTTTATTGGAACAACTAAGCTCTTAAGTAAACATAATGAGACGTACATTGCGCAAAAGTAGTTACAAAATTCACACTCATAAATATGATGACTTGTAAATATCAAATACTAAATTAATTGTACTTCAATATACACTTCAAGTAAGAGAAACCGAATTAAATATATAACCAAGAAAACTAACAAAACAAACTTTGGAACATGAGTTATAAAAGAAAATGGTGGTGCTATTTCAGATACACTATAAGGAAACTCCTTTCAAGTGAACATGCAGAAGACACCTTTCTAAATTCAACACTCCAGCAAATGACATGGAGAGATATTTTAAAAAGTGTTATGAGAATACTTTGGGAAATGACAGAGAATATCCCATTAATGGATAATGCAAATAGGGTTACACTTAGCAAATGACCCTGGGAACTCCTTCTTCTTGATATTTCCTCTCTGTCAGCGTTTCACCCACTATAACTTGAAAAAAAAAATCTATGTGAAATAAATGATTGGATGAACATTGATAGCTCTATTCTTAATGGCAAATTATGAATCCTTTTCAGTATTCCATATCTCCATGCAGTATCACATGCCTTTACAAGGAAAAAAAAAATACTATTACATGGGGCTGTTTGAAAGCAAAGGCTTCACAAATAGAACACTCAAGTTCTATTAACACATCAGCCGTTGAGTGCCTTTTTGTAAATCCACACTGGATAGATGATATAACAGCTTTCTTCTCCTGATACCACACCAGTCTTGCACTGAACATCTCCATGATGTTGCATAAACAAGATGTCAATGCAATTGCTCGATACCTTGCTGCTAAAACTTATCCTTACCGGGTTTTAGAAAGCTATAATAATGGCTAGTTCCCAAACACTTCGATAACTAAGATCGTGTTATATTTTAATAATAATGCTTAAAATAAATAGCGTACTATTAACAAGTACATGTTTAATCATTGCATATGGAATTCCACTGGGTCAAGGCAATTAACAATTGCAGAATCAAATAGCCTTTCAATAAAAGGAGCATTGTCAGATTCCTCCTTTTCTGTTACAAAATTTAGCATTTTCCATTCTTTAATGTTTCTATACTGGTGACCAGGAGCTGCTTCACACTTACGTAATGCATTGGAGAAATGATCGGCCAAGGCATTGCTCACCACAGTTGCTCCAGTCCCATACTCACCATTCACCTTCAACACTGGTGGTGGGTTGGGGGTAAATGTGCCTGCTATCTTTTCACTTTCCTCCATACAGAAGACAGTGGTGTTCTACTATTGACTGAGGAAATGAAAGATATCCAAGACTGGCGCCTAGCTTCTTTCATGGCACAACAGAACTGTGCTCTACATTTTTTATATATTATCAAGTTCTCGTCTAAATGGCATTTACGCAATCAAGTCAAAAGTATTCGTGTGGATTTGTACTTGGCATTTAGTTCTGAAAATCACCAAGGGACTTTTCGCAGTATGAATAACCCTAAGGTTTTGGGAATTGAATTGACTCCTGCTGTATGGAGAGTTCCATTTAGTAAGTCTAGGGCATCACTTACAAATTCAAATTGTTCTGCATTTCCTTCAATCTTGCTTCGCTCTCAAAATCTATCAAATCTACGTTGTCAAGATTCCATTGTGCACATTTCTGTAAAGGAGGATTATTGTTGGTGTTTATAATGATTGGTGCATGATCACTAGTATCCCAATCATCTATTGTTCTCCAATCAAATTCGAGAGGACAATTAGAGCTTGCAATTAATAGGACAATGTGTGACATGGTACCTGTCTGGACATGAAAGAGTGGGCTCTCCTGTATCAAGGAGTCCTAAATCTTCATTCTCCACAACTGATATAATATTAACCATTGCATTTGCTAAAACACTGCCCCATAAAGGATGTCTACCATTCAAATCTCCCAGTAAGAGAAAAGGGTGAGGGAGATGTGAATCACCTCTACTAAATTATCATTTGGAGGCAAGTAAAGAGAGCAAATTGTGTATATTCTCTCTGTATCTATTTGTATTACCAATGCCTGCATAGGTGTACAAATAGACAGATATTTGGAGAATATCTCGATGAATGTATATGAGACTTTTGCCATGGTTCCCTGCTTGTTGATCATGTGGTGTCCAAGAGCTTAACATACCCTTGAGGGCAAGGAGTATTAGTGTCAAGCTTGCTCTCCTGTACAATAATAGGGGAGTGCTCATGAATGAGGAGATTAGGTTCTTCATGTTTGGCCCTTAAACCCTGACAATTCCATTGCAACAAGGAAGAACAGTTTTATTTCTGGAAGACATCTTGGATGAGGTCTTCCTATTCTCAGTTTTTTATTTCACATTATTTTCTGTAGGCTTCTTTAAAGAGCGTCTTGATAATTTAGGTTTACATTTCCCTTTATCAAGTTCTTTTTACCTAATAATTGAGGGGGTGGTGGACCTCAACTGTAATTTCAGATTTATTCAAGTTGTCTTCCAGTTGATCAGAAACATCAACAGACATAACATATTTATTTGAAGTTATAAAGTTGTATGTCATGAAAGGGGGCGAGAGAGATAGAGGTCTCTTTTCTGATTAAGAGGTAGTGAGTTATCAGGTTTTAGCATCTTCCCCACAATAGATGCACCTGATATCTTTTTTTTTTTTTTTTTTTTTGAGAGAGAAACCTCCATCAAATCAGGCAAGGACAGACCGAGAGAGGTTAGTACTGTCCTTTGTAATGGGGGACAAAGGTTGGATAGTCTGGGACAATGCCTTATTGTTAATACACAGTGGCAAATCTTTAGGAGATATTCTTGCTTCTTCATGCAATGCTTTATCAGATGATGAATTTCTTTTTCAAGAAAAACTTACAGTAATAGGTAGGCTAGATATCTCATGAGGAACTTTTCTGCCTGTTTTCAACGTCTTTGCATAGCTAGTTGATATATTTAAAAGTCTCTTGGAACGCCCTACACTTATATGTTCAATACCAGATTTATTGCTGGCAGCTTCTTCTAACTGATATAGCTGGCAGCCCCTGGCAGTAGATTTATGATTAAAGTTGCAGTTCAAGCACCTTGCCTCAAGTGTACATTCTTAGAAACTTAGGAAAGATGACCAAACCTAAAGCAATTGAAACATTGCAGTGGCTTCTACTCAAAAGGTCGAACTTTAATCCTTTCATTTTCTATATCAATGTGGAAAGGACACACTGGTAATGGCCACAGCCAGTATCTCCTCTTCTGTGAATTCATACACATCTCTACTGAAAACCACTCACCTTCCATTATAAAATAAAGATGAGGTTTGATGACCAATATCATATCATCATTATCTGTACTTAAATTGTACTGTGTATGACATGGCATTTATTAGGTAACTTTTCTTTCTAAACGGAGATATATCATCAGATGCGATTGTTCCTACTTTCCTCTGAAGAAATTTGCATACCTTAAAATAATTTTCTGTGGGCTCTTCAGATTGACCAACAAGCCACATTGGTGGTTTTGGGTTTCTCAGGGAAGGAATAACTATCTCTACATCTTTATTAATCTATTCTGCAGGTCTGTAGACATCCAGATCTTTAGGTACCCCATCACACAGAGCACCATCAATATTCAAATTACCAACTTTAACATTCACAATATTACGGCTTACATTGTGGAGGATTAATTTCAATTCATTTTTTTTTTTTTTTGCCAAATCCTGAGAGAGAGAGAGAGAGAGAGAGAGAGAGAGAGAGAGAGAGAGAGAGAGAGAGAGAGAGAGAGAGAGAGAGAGAGAGAGAGAGAGAGAGAGTATCGATTGTTTGTTGTGAGAAAGACTGTTGGTATGAATGAGGTTATTTGTTTACTTTTACCTAGGTTAGGACAGTGGTAAATGTTTCGGAGCGAATGCTTTTTTTGATTGACTGGGGCTTGAGGCAGTTGTGTGCTTTGAGTGCTGGATTATTATTATTTTACCAGTGTGGAAGTGATTATTTATTTTTTGAGTAAGTACAGTTTTGTTTATATTTGCTTGTCGTGATTGTGAATGATAGGAACAGTTTATTATTTATCTTTGATTATAGTGCGATAGTTTAGTTAGCTAGAAGTGTTCGTAAGTGTTTTTATTTCTTATTTTGCAGGCCATAATTCCTCCTTTGAGAGATTTTTCTTTGAATGTGGAATGAATTATTGATGACCTGGATTGTTTAAGGACCTGATTGGATTGCTCTGTGGATATTGATCATATAGATGCTGTAACGATCCAGGCCGGTTGAAGGAATTTTTCAGCTTATTGATAATGATGATGATGATGATGATTAATGCAATAGTGTATTAATAGCGGTCAGTGTTCCAGTTGTTGCAGAGTTATGGTATTGGGCTATTAAAGACTGTTGCCCCTTGTATGGACGAAAGTGTCCACTCAGAATCATATATGATAATTAATGTGGTTGAAGTGAATTTTAGTTTTAAGTTTTGTGTTTTCCAATTATAGTAGGTTAAGATTGTAGTACTAAGTTGTGATTATTTTTGGTTATGGTTTATGACTGGTGATTTTTTAGTATTAAGTGATTGTTTTAGTATTAAGAAATATAATTTTAAGGTTATGTTTTGTTTTTGTTTCCCTTCAGTCTAAGAGTCCAGTTTATGATAACATAAGGGGAAAGTTTGTATTGAAGAGGCAATTGTCTGTTAGAGTGATCAAGGGTGTGGGGGTTCCTTTTGTGTGCATCCCGCCACATTATTTTGGCGCCCGAACAGGGACTGCCGAGGTGGGACTGATAGCTGGACTCTTAGACGAAGGACTGAATTTGGATAAGATATTAAGAGTTAAGACTGAAAATGGAAGAGCAAAACACATTATTTAGGGAGGAATTGCAACTGAGTAAGGAGCGTGAGGAAAAGTTGCTGCATGAGAATAAGAGGTTAAGTTGTGAGAATGAGGAGATGCGAAAGGAACTGAAAGCACTAAGGGAACTGTAGAGAGAGTGGAAGAGGGTGTTGAGATGAGGATGCGAGATAATGAAGAACGAATGGAGAAACTAATGGAAGATATGATGGGGCAAGTGATGGGAATGATGAAAATGTTCATGGGTGAAGGTGCAGTCGGAGGAGTGTCCTCAGCTTCGGGTAAATGGTTGATAGTGGAAGAGAAGGCTAAGGTAAGTGATAATGGGGGAAGGTAGTGATAGTGAGATTGAAGATAAGGGAACCAGGCATAGTAAGGATGAACAGAAATGTAATAAGAAGAATGAGAAGACAGGTAAAAGTTATGAGAAGAGGGAAAAGAAGAAAGGTCAGGATGAGAGTGAGGATGATCATGAATGGGTGAAAGCGGTAAGAAAGAAAAAGGGTAGGAAGGGAATGGTTAAAGATAGGAATTTGAGCGTTGAATTAGATTCTTTATATTCTAGCGAGCAAGTAGGAAACAAGAAGGAAGGTAGCAGTGATGATAGCAGTGAGAATGAATGTGATGTGTGTAAGACTGTGTTTATGAGAGAGGTACCTCGGTGTGAAAGGTTCAATGAGCATAGTAGTAGGGATGTATACGAGTTTTTCAAGGAGTATGAGAGGTATTGTCAGGATAAGTATGGTGATAGTAAGAGAGTTTGGGCTAGGGAGTTAGGAGAATATTTGACAGGGTATTTGTTGACGATGTATGGTGTGATAATGAGTGTAAGGGATGTTGACTATGAAAGTGTGAAAAAGAGAATAATTGAGCAGGAAAAACGTATGAAAGGGAGTGTTAGGTATAAGCGTAAAATTATTTTTATGAAGCACGGATGAATGTAGGAGAAGCAACATCAATGTATGTATGTAGGTTGGAAACTTTAGCTAGGAAGAAGTATGGGGATGAAAGTGTAAATGAAAAAAAGGAATTAATGAAGAAGTTTTTGGCTACTGAACCTGAGAATGTTGCTGAGTTTATTAATTTGAAACGGAAGGAGAAAATGAGGTGGACGAAGGAAAGATTGACATGGGATGATATTTTAGAGATAGTTAGGATTACGAGATAGATCATGTGGGAAAGTAGGACATAAGAAGAATGAATGTCGATGGCCTCTAGGTGCTTGTTTTGGATGTGGTGAGGTAGGGCATAGAATTAGCGAGTGCAAGAAAGAGAAAGGGGTAAAATGTTATCGGTATGGTATGACTGGGCACATAGCGAGTGGGTTTCGCAGTAATCGTATGAATGTGATTTGTGGTAATTGTGGTAAGAATGGTTATTATGCAAGGATATGTGAGGATGTGCGAGGAGCAGCATGCTGAATGTGGTGTAGATGGGCATATAGCTAAGGTATGTAGGAAGAAGGGATTAAGTCAGCCAGGATGTTTGGGAAACTAAGTTATCAGAGGGTTCAACTGGGCGAGTCCTCCTGTGTGTGTGGAAGGAATAGGATCAATGTTCGTGAGAATGGGATGAATAACTGGTTGGAAATGAGTAAGTATGAACCTAGTATGCATGAGAAGTTAGGGCTAGAAAGTAAACAATTAACGTTAGTTGAATATAGGAAAAAGAGGCGTTTGAAAGTTTGAAGTGAGAAGAAAGTGCAAGGGAAATTTATAGGTATAGGTACGAATCTGAATATGCATGACATGGGTGTAAATGTACAGTTGAGTATGGAAGATAAATGTGTTAATGAACAC
>NC_090725.1:172452965-172602965 GCF_036898095.1 Palaemon carinicauda
ATTCCCCCACTCTTTTGCTACAACTAATTTTCCTTCCACCAAAAAATGATCAGACATATCGTAAGCCATACCCCTAAACACGTGCACGTCTTTCAATCTTCCAAACATTCTTTTAGTTATCAACACATAATCCATTAATGCCCTTTCTACTACTCTTCCATTTGCCACTCTTACCCATGTATACTTATTTTTATCTTTCTTTTTAAAAAAGCTAGCACTTATTACCATCTCTTGTTCAACACACATATCTACCAGTCTCTCACCACTCTCATTTTCACCTGGAACGCCATACTTCCCAATGACACCTTCTACCTCTCCAGCGCCCACTCTAGCATTTAAGTCACCCATGACAACTACATATATATATATATATATATATGTATATATATATATATATGTATATATATATATATATATATATGTATATATATATTGTTATGGTTCCCGCTGTATATTTATTAAATATTTTCTATTTAGTTTTCTTTTCAGTCACTAGATGGAGTGAGTGTCATTAAATATGTATGATTTGTTTTCAGTCACTAGATGGTGTGACTAAATATTTTTGTTTTAAGTATTGTTTGTTTCATGGTCCTTGGATGACCGAATATTGTTTACTTCGACAATAAAGTTTTCTTTGTCCAGTGTGCTTCCTGGATTAGTGATTAACGGTTCTTGGATTTATTACTTGGATATAAAAGTGTTTATTTGTATTCGGTAAGATATTATTGTTCATTTTGTTTCGAAACACCAGTGGATTTATTTAAGAGAAAGTTATGAATTTATTTATCATTATTTCTTTATATTTCTGTACATACGTGTAGAATATATATATTGTAATTAAAAGTGGTTAAAAAGTGATTTTATCTATTTTCCCTTTTAAATTATAAACTTAAAACTGAACCTAGTAAATTAGCACTAACTTCTAAGAATATTGTTAAGAACTATAAAGTGCTACATGAAAACGTGAATCATGAATACGAATCATAACAAATGGTGACCTGGCCAGGATATTCTACACGTCAAGTATGTACAGAAATTTTCTTAATTGCCTCTATTATCGAATATATGCGTATTTTCTAAATATATTAATCAAGCGAAGTTGTGTGAAACGTGTTTTCATTTTAGTTGACTATTGATGGCTGCTCTCTATTATTGATTTTTTGCGACCAAAAAACTTTAAGTGAAGTGTAAAGTTTAATATTTAAATTTAGTTTTGAATAGTAAAAATTATTGTAATTATGGAGCCCTTTGATTTGAATGCATTTGTTAGTCAACCCTCTATTGGTTATTTGCGTTCGCATACGATACGTAAAGAGGACTGGTTATCTATTGTGCGTGAATATGAATTTGTTCGTGATGTCAAGAAAACGTGGCGTAAATCACAAGTCAAGCATTTTGTAATAAGTAAATTGGTTGATAATGATATATTAACTGAAGAAGCGTTTGATCTTTGTGATGAAATAAGTTCAGTGTTAGAGGTAAAGAGGTTAGAGTTGCAGTATGCTGAGAGAGAAAAAGAGAAAGATAGAAAAGGGAGGTCAGAACGTGAAGAACGAGACCGAAAAGAGGGGTTATAACGTGAAGAGCGTGAATATAAGTTTAAATTAGAACAACTTAAAATTGAACGTGAAACTGGTGGTGTAGCTCAGTTTGAAGATAGTAATACTAATGTAATTAAGTATTCAAAGATGATTCCTTCCTTTGACAAAAACTCGCCTGATGAATTTTTTGCTTTATTTGAGAAGTTGGCAGATAGTTTAGAGTTACCTAAGGTAATATGGCCAATTCTTATTCAAGCTGCTTTAAAGGGTAAAGGTCGGTCTGCCTTTCTTGCTTTAACATTAGAAGGAGGTAAATATGATTTTATTAAAGAATCTATCTTGCGTGTGTACGAACTCACCCCGGAATATTACCGCTTAAAGTTCCGTAAATATCGTAAATTTGACAACCAGTCGTATGTTGAATATTCCCATAATATTGTGCGTATGCATGATAAATGGTTAAAGTCTGCTGGTGTTTCGAGCATGGATGAATATAGAGAACTAATATTAGTAGAACAATTTATAAGAGGTATACCCATTGATACGCAGAGGTATTTATTTGAGAAAGAAGTAACTACTCTTCAAAGAGCAACTGTACTTGCTGAAAATTTTAGGTTATTAAGACTTCGCTATTCAGGTAACCAATCCAGGAAGACACCAAGTAAGTCACCTCAAAACTCACCACCAACAAGTCCTTATAAATTATCTGTTAAATCTCTTGGCTCTGGTGCTAGTTCAAGTGTAACTTGTTATTCGTGTGGTGAGGTCGGTCATGTGAAAGCTAGATGTCCCAAACATTCTAGGAAGAATGAAAGAAAGAGTAAAGGAGAGGAATCTAATTTCTCTTGTTGTAATATAAATGCTGAGTCAGCTGGTGGTGTTGATGGTTTCAAACCATTCTGCTTTGACGCCGTTTTGGTTACTGGTGATGAACAAAGTAAGGGTGTTGTTGTAAAGCTAATGCGGGACACCGGTTCATCGCAGAGTTTAGTTGTTAGAGGGGCAGTACCTGGGTTAGAGGACTGTCTTACTAATGATAAAGTAATAGTTAGGAGCATAGGTGGTTTAACTTCTTTGCCTCGGGCTAGAGTGCATTTGGATTGTGGCATATTAAAGGGTAATATCATTGTGGGTATTGTAGAGTCTCTTCCGATTCCTGGCGTAGATGTTCTTGTTGGAAATGATGTTGCAGGTAATCGTGTGGTACCGGACCCAGTGGTATGTGATACTCCTTTGGAAGTCAGCCCTGTTCAGCAGTTGGAGGATGTGGAACGTGAGTTGTTCCCATCTTGTGTAGTTGAACGCAGCAGAGGCCTGCGTGGTATTGTTTTGACCGAATCTGTGCCTAGTATTGATGACCAGTTCAATGCTGTTGAATGCGGTGCTAGGTCTGCAGTTGAGGATGACAAGGTGAGAGATGGAGTATGTTTAGATTTAGGGACAGATTTTGACTGCTCTCTCTATACTTTGTTTAATGAAAGTGTTCAACCTGATATTCCTACTGTGGATAGGGAGAATAGTTTTGATACTACGAGTAGGAAAGGTTGTAATGGAAAAGTTGGAAAAGTATTGACAACATCATGCAATGTATATAAAATTAATGTCACAGATTTGAAACATGAACAAATTAACAATGTCTCTTTACAGCCTTTGTTTAAGAATGCATTGACAGAGAAGGAGAGTATGGCAGAATCTACATGTTAATACTTAAAAGCTGGAGTGCTAATGAGGAAATATAGAGGAAGTACCGCAGCAGCAACTGCCTCTTGGGAAGTTAAACAACAGTTGGTGGTTCCAGCATCTCTGAAAAATCATGTGATGAAGGTGGCCCATGAAGTCTCTACTACTCATCTTGGGATTAAGAAGACAGCATACAGTATATTGCAATATTTTTATTGGCCTAGCCTTTTTCGTGATGTGAAGGTATTCTGCAATTGTTGCATAACCTGTCAAAAAGTAGGTAAGCCCAACCAAGCACCTAAACCAAAAAAGGTAAAAGGAAAGATAGGCATCTTGTTCATGTGAATAGACTAAAGCCTTTTGTGTCAGAGAGCACTAAAGTGAAGTCAACAGTGCTTGCAGCTGTAAACGTTAAGAATGATTCAGTTATTGTTCCAGAGAATGATTTTCAAATTGGTAATGATTTTCACCTCTCCAATTCTGAAATTTTAATTAATATCTCCGCAAAATTAATGCATTTAGGTTCTCATCAGGCTATGGATGTGGAACGTTTGCTGAAGTCTTTCAGAGATCTGTGTGGAGATGTACCAACACAAACGAATCTTTTGGAATATACTATCATTTTGAAAGAGGGAACAACCCCATGCAAGCAAGCACCTTATCGAGTATCCCCATACAAGAGAGCTATATTGAGAAAAGAAACTCAGTTTCTACTGGATAACGACTTGGCCGAAAGCTGTGACAGACCTTGGTCTTCACCGTGCTTATTAGTACGAAAACCCGATGGATCATTTCGACTCTGCACCGATTATAGACAGGTTAATAAACTCACTGTCACAAATGCATACCCACTGCCTAGAGTGGATGATTTGATTGATCAAGTAAGTTCTTCTAAAGTTGTTACATGTATAGACCTTCTAAAAGGATACTACCAAATTCCTTTATCACCATCTTCAAAACCCATTACTGCATTTGTTACACCCGATGGATTGTTCCAATATAAGGTTTTACCTTTTGGCTTAAAAAATGCAGGACCAGTATTCCAGAGGGCAATGAATGATCTTCTAGAAGGACTTCCAGGAGTTGCAGTTTACTTAGATGATGTTATTATTTTTACAGAGTCGTGGTCGGACCACATGAAGGGCTTGAAAGAAGTATTGCTGCGTCTGAGGAAGGCAGGTTTGACAATAAACCTGAAGAAAAGTGACTTTGGACATGCCAAGATACAGTACCTTGGATACGTTGTGGGAAGCAATGAAGTGGCACCAGTAGATGCCAAGGTGAAGGATATCATTGCCATACAGCCTCCCACCTCTAGAAGAGAAGTTCAACGATTCCTGGGAATGGTTGGATACTATCGACGTTTTTGCGAAAATTTCTCTGATGTGGTCGCTCCTCTCACTTCTCTTACAAGCAGTAAAAAGAAATTTAATTGGACTGACGATTGCAAGACTGCCTTTGAACACGCAAAACGCATCCTGGCGTCTTGTCTGTTTTGCAGGCACCAAATTTTAAGAAACTCTTTTCAATTGAGGTTGATGCCAGTGACTTGGGAACGGGAGCTGTACTGCTACAGGAAGGGACAGATGGAATCTTGCATCCAGTAATTTATGCTTCTCAGAAGCTCAAACCTCACCAACGACCTTATGCAACTGTTGAAAAAGAAGCTTTTGGGTTATTGGTTGCATTGGAGAAGTTTGCAGCTTATCTCCATTGTTCTCCATTTACTATCAATGTCTACACGGACCATCAGCCTCTAACGTTTTTACAGAGAATGAGAACGAAAAATCATCGACTCATGAGATAGTGGCTGATGCTACAAGAATATGATCTTCAAATATACCATATAAAAGGAAAAGACAATATATGTGCAGACATGTTATCACGGAATCCTATATGATGGAGAATGTTAAAATAGTCTTTTCAGTCATCATGATGGTGATGACGACTTTTTGTAGGGGAATATGTTATGGTTCCCGCTGTATATTTATTAAATATTTTCTATTTAGTTTTCTTTTCAGTCACTAGATGGAGTGAGTGTCATTGAATATGTATGATTTGTTTTCAGTCACTAGATGGTGTGACTAAATATTTTTATTTTAAGTATTGTTTGTTTCATGGTCCTTGGATGACCGAATATTGTTTACTTCGACAATAAAGTTTTCTTTGTCCAGTGTGCTTCCTGGATTAGTGATTAACGGTTCTTGGATTAATTACTTGGATATAAAAGTGTTTATTTGTATTCGGTAAGATATTATTGTTCATTTTGTTTCGAAACACCAGTGAATTTATTTAAGGAAAAGTTATGAATTTATTTATCATTATTTCTTTATATTTCCGTACATACGTGTAGAATATATATATTGTAATTAAAAGTGGTTAAAAAGTGATTTTATCTATTTTCCCTTTTAAATTATAAACTTAAAACTGAACCTAGTATATTAGCACTAACTTCTAAGAATATTGTTATGAACTATAAAGTGCTACATGAAAACGTGAATCATAAATACGAATCATAACAATATATATATATATATATATATATATATATATATATATATATATATATATATATATATATATATATATATACAGTGGTACCTCTACATACGAATTTAATTCGTTCCACAACCAACTTCGGATGTAGAAACGAATTTTCCCATAAGAATACATGGTAATTCATTTAATTCGTTCCTCAGCCTAAAAACCCATAATAAATCCTTAATAAATGGCTACACATAATTACACATAACAATAACATAACTGCATAATATGAAAGCAGCATGCAAAAATGATAATTATAAAGAAATAATAAATAAAAAATGTGTTTTATTGCCACTTTACCTTAGAGACAGGCCTACGCAGGAGTAGGATTTGCTATGCTAGGAGACGGACGATCGGTGAGAAGGTAGACATGGTGTTAATATGTTCTTTAAATAAATACTCTCTCTCTCTCTCTCTCTCTCTCTCTCTCTCTCTCTCTCTTATTCTTCTTCACTGTTAGTGTTAGTGACGTCTATTAATTTTTTCTGAGAGAGAGAGAGAGAGAGAGAGAGAGAGAGAGAGAGAGAGAGAGAGAGAGAGAGAGAGAGAGAGAGAGAGAGAGAGAGAGATTAAACAAAAATGAGAGATTAAACAAAAATGTGTTGTGTACATATGATTTTTAACAGCGTTAACGAGTTGAAAGACAGTTAAATGTAACTTAAAAAACAATATCAGCGAATCTGAATTCCTTTATTAACTAAAACAAATATTGATACAAACACACTCGTGTGCGTATGCGCAAACACACACACACGCACGAGGAGACACGATCGGCGAGGAGGTAGAGATGGTGACTGCGATAACATACCGTAACTTACACTACGGAAATTTTAATCTAACTTACCTTATTTATTTTTTTATTTCTATTTTCATATTTCATATTTTTTACATCTTTTTCTTTTGATTTTTTTATTTTCATCACTTTGTGACGAGTTATGGTATATTATCGCAGTCACCATCTCTACCTCCTCCCCGACCGTCTCTCTTACCGCGTAGCAATTTTTGCACATGTGTGTGTGTTTGTGCATACGCACACGGGTGTGTTTGTATCAATATTTGTTTTAGTTAATAAAGGAATTCAGATTAGCTGTTATTACTTTCTTAGTTACATTTAATTGTTTTTCAACTCGTTGACGCTGTTAAAAATCATATGTACTCTAAACACATTTTTGTTTAATCTCTCTCTCTCTCTCTCTCTCTCGGAAAAAAAAATAATAGACGTATCTAACATTATAACAGCGAAGAAGAACGAGAGAGAGAGAGAGAGAGAGAGAGAGAGAGAGAGAGAGAGAGAGAGAGAGAGAGAGAGAGAGAGAGAGAGAGAGAGAGATTTTATTTTAAGAACATGTTAATGCTATGTTTAGAGAGAAACAGAAAAAGAGAGAAGTCTTATTTAAAAGAGCTTGTTAATGCTATCATGGTTTTCTTTGCTTCACTTTTTTCTTTCTTTCTGTTCATCACGCTGGCCCTTCTCACAAATGATCGTTGCCAACAATCTCTTTGTCCTTTATCCCTATCAACAAAAGGCGTTCTATCTCTTCCAGGGTATTGCTACGATGTCTTGTAATAATGGTGAACCCCTTTGATGGTTATTTGCTTTAATGACTGCCTTCAGCTTGATGATCCTCGAGATCATAGGCCTATTCCGGCCATATTGTTTAGCCATACAGTATCACTCACATGCACACTGCTCTCATGTTTTTCTATAATTTCTTGCTTCAATTCTAATGAAAGAATTGCCTTCTTCCTGTACTGAAACTTAGCTTCTTAGGCACCATGATTATAGGTAAAATCAAAAAGGAAATGTGAGAAAAGGAAGAAAATAAGCACTGTTAATAACAGACCAAACAGAAGACAACCACAAATTCGGGTGTAGAGTCAAAAATTTGCTCAGATTTTACTTCGCTTTGCTCAAAATCCGTTTTTTGGGCTCAGGCCATGTTATCCTGATGGAAGTTTACCAGAGCATTACTGTATCTGTGGATTTTTATTATGTGCCTTGTCCTCAAGACAGAATTTCTATGGTCGATTTAGACCTAGAGACCTATGATGTTACTGTCATACATCATTCCTTCTAAACATAAACAATGTTAGAACTTCCTGCCCCCTACAGGGAAGAGTCATGCTAGACTCTGGAAAAGTCTCGAGGAATACAAATTACCTATGGATGCTCAGCAGACAAACCGGTATATTGGTCTCGACCTATACCTTCTAAAGCAAAATTGTATTAAAAACTTACCAATGTGCGTATGTAATACTGACACCTCCCCCGGTATACAGAATTTGACTTATGTACCGACAAAAGGTTTATATCCATATAGGAACAAAGATTATATATCAGTTATCATCACATTCAGAGTATACTGGCCTGTCCTATATAAGGACTGGCCAAAATCAATGAGTGTTTGTCTACACGAAGGAACAATCTTTCAAGGTTTTCTTTTATTATCAAACCATATCCAAAGGATGAGGTGTAATGCTCAATATATCATTCATAAAAATGAACTTGGGGCGAATAAGACGCAAAGTTCATTTAGAACTAGTTTATTGACAAACAATAAATTAATAGATCAATCAACATTTATAGATAGATATAAAATGTGGATGAAATAAATTGAAGCATAAAGATAACAGTAATACAGGAAATACTTGTTTCATCTGAAAAGGAAACATATTAATGCCACTTGAAAACGAAAATGTTAATAATTTTCATTAATTTCTGTCATTACTGTCTATTCACACTTACGTAGAAACGCATGGCACACGTGTTATGCATTATGCTTATTTCACCTTTGTATATGGAACAGTCCGTAAGGACACCTTAGTGACCTTGCACTTAGCATGTTGTAGCGTCCAGGGACCACACACACACCCTTAAATTAATCGTCCCAATTAATTTCACTGTTCCTCGCAGAACTAAGCAACAGGTTTAAGAACACTACCTGCTGCCACCACAGACCTCTTCAATTCCTCTACCTGCTTCGTGTAATGCTTAAAAAATACTCTGGATGACTTCCAGCCAGTGTACGAGCGAAGGTGTTCGAAGTCCATATTATTTAAAAAAGTTCAGGGATGAGGCAATTTTTCTTGGATCATGACCTGCGGGTGTACTGTCCGGATCCGCTCTGCGAATAAAGTATGTGATCTTCGCCCTTAATTGTCTCAGAGACAAATTCCAACCTGAAGTTTCTCCTTTAAAAAGCTGTCCTCCCTTAAAGTCTGAAGTTCTACGAAGATAGACCTTTAGGCACTTTACTGGACATAGAGAGACATCTTCCTTCAGAGGGCAGATTCTCCAGGGACCCCACTTTTTGGTGGGTAGCTCTTTTTTGGCAAGAAACATTGGGTCAGGAAAAAGATTCAGTTCTCCCCCTTCTACTAACTGAATATGACCCTCATCTCTTGAGAGGGCCATTATTTCGCTAACTCTGGCCCCCGAGGCTAGTGCAAATAGAAATATAACTTTTTGGGTCAAATCTTTCAAGGCGCAATCTTCGTTGTTCAACATTGAAGCGAAGTGAAGAAACTTATCCAAAGACCATGAAATGGGTTTTGGAGGCGCTGCCGGCCTGAGTGTAGCACAGGCCTTAGGAATCTTGTTAAAGATTTCATTAGAGAAGTCAATCTGGAAGGCATACAATAAGGGTCTTGTCAAGGCAGACTTACATGTAGATATAGTGTTGGCTGCTAAACCTTGTTCATGAAGGTGAATAAAGAAAGATAAACAGAAATCCGTCGAGATTTCTTTTGGATTCTTCGCCTTGACAAAGGACACAAATTTCTTCCATGATGACTCATATTGTCTTCTGGTAGATTTGGATTTGTATTCTTCTAAGAAGTTTATACTGTCTCTCGAGATCCCGAATCTTTTCTTCACCGCTAAGGAGAGAAAATCATGAGATGAAGGTTTCGGGTTTTCTGTGATGAAGCGAAGACAGTCGACTTCTGCACTTGCCGAGTCAGAGCTGGATCCGGCAACGGCACAAACTTCAGCCGTAGTTCTAACGCCAGGGGAAACCGGACGCTGTTTGGCCACCTGTGAGCCACTATCGCGGATGTTTCCCTGAATGATTTCAGTTTGTCGAGGACTTTCAGTAGAATGTTGGATGGAGGGAACAGGTAAATCCTGGACCATCTGTTCCAATCGAGGGACATTGCATCCACTGCTTCCGCAAGAGGATCCTCGTACGGGGCCACGTAACGATGTATCTTCTTGTCGCTCGTCGCAAAGAGGTCTATCTGCAGTTCCGGGACTTGACGTAAGATGAAGGAGAACGATCCTCGTCTAAGGACCATTCTGACTCTATCGGAGTGAACCTAGATAGAGCGTCTGCCGTCACGTTGCGGAACCCTGAAAGGTGAACTGCTGATAAGTGCCATCTCTTCTTTTCCGCCAAACGGAAGATGGCCAACATCACTTGGTTGATTTGAGGTGATTTCGAACCTTGGCGATTCAGGCATCTCACTATCACCTCGCTGTCCAGGACCAGTCTTATATGGGTCGAGTGGCGAGGAGATAATTTCTTCAGTGTAAGAAATACTGCCATGGCTTCCAGAATGTTGATATGAAAGGTCTTGAATAGATTGGACCAAGTTCCTTGGACTTTCCTTTGGTGAGAATGACCTCCCCATCCTTCCTTTGAAGCGTCTGTGTGGACTGAAGTATCGATTTCTTCAGGTGCTTGGCTTTGGACCACGGCTTGAGAAGCGATCGCAATAAACTCGGTAAAGGTCTTCTTAGATCTCTTCGATAGTTTGATGCGTATCTTCTCAAGACTCCTGTTGGATCCTTTAGCTGTGCTCATAGCACTGGGTCTGTCACTGAAGCAAACTGTAGAGAGCCCAGCACTCTCTCCTGTTCGCGTCTTGATATCCGTTTGGATTCCAGAAGTCTCTTGACAGATCCCGCTATCTCTTTCCTTTTCTTTAGTGGAATGGAAAGTCGATGTGACTGTAAATCCCAGTGGATTCCTAACCACTGAAACTTTTGAGCTGGAGATAGTCGAGACTTTTTGGTGTTGATCTTGAATCCTATATGTTCCAGGAACTGGACCACTCTCTTGGAAGCCTGCATGCATTCCGTCTTGGATGCTGCCCACACCAGCCAATCGTCCAAGTAGGCCACTACTTGGACACCTTTTAGGCGTAACTGATGAACGGCTGCATTTGCAAGCTTCGTGAACATCCTTGGGGCTATGTTTAGCCCGAAGGGCATGGCTCTGAAGGCATAAAGTCTTCCTTGAAGCTTGAAACCTAGGTAGGAGGGACGTGCAAGTAGGCATCTGCCAAGTCTATTGAGACAGGGTAAGCCCGTTTGGGCAACAGGGTCCTTATGTGTTGAAGTATTAACATCCTGAACTTGGAGTTTACTATGAACTTGTTGAGTGGCTTCAAGTCCAGAATGACTCTGAGTTTTTCTGAGTCCTTCTTGGGAACACTAAACAGCCTTCCCGAAGTTGATGGACTTTATTCTCCGAATTACTCTCTTCTCCAAGAGTTCCTGTACAAATTCTTCCAGAACGGGGGTGGAGTGTTGGAAGAATTGTGGAAATAGAGGTGGAGCGCTGTTCCAGCTCCAACCCAGTCCGTTCTTGATTAGGCTGTCGGCCCAGGGATCGAAGGTCCAACTATCCCGGAATAAATCCAATCTCCCTCCCACTGGAAGCATCTCACTTTTGCTGTGGACCTGAGGGCTTGCCTCCTTGACCGCGTCCTCCTCTGTATACCCTACCTTTTGAGCGGTGTCTAGAGGAACCTCTGGCTGATCCTCTAGCTTTCAGACGAAAGGTCGGTGACTGCCTCTCGAAAGCTGGCTTAAAGGCAGGCGACTGTGTCGCTACTGGCTGACGTACCAACTGGTACATAGTTGGAGGCTGTGCCACCATCTGGGGCACTGCGGTCGTAGGAAGTTGGTGTTGTTGTTGTTGTTGTCTCTAAGGCTTGGCCGGCCGAGAGGGTAGCCTAGGCTTCTTTGTCTTCCTCTTAGGTTGGGGACCCTCATCCGGGGAAGACTTCCTCTTGAGAGATAGGCCCCACTTTTGGAGAAGGTTCCTATTCTCTGTGGCGGCCTTGTCTACTACCTCTTTGACCACTTCACTTGGGAAGAGGTCCTTACCCCAAATGCTGGATGAGATCAGTTTCCTGGGTTCATTTCTCACTGCAGCCGAGGCGAACACGAACTCTCTACAAGCTCTCCTAGCTTTAATAAAATTGTACAAATCCTTGGTCACAGTGGCCAAATGGGTTTTGGCTACTACCATAAACATCTTTTGGTTTTTGGGGTCACTTGCCATCGTCTCCAGAGTAGTCTGTAGAGAAATGGACGCAGCAAATCTTTCTGTAGTCTCTTACTCCCTACGCAAGAGAAATTCAGACAACTTCGGAAGGTCCTCACTGAACTGACGTCCGGCAATATCTGCTTCCAACTTCCCGACTGAGAAGGTAAGGTGGACGTCCTTCCAGTCTTTTTGGTCCATAGGTAAGGTCAGGGATAAAGGCTTGCACTCATCCAATGAGGGGCATGGCTTCCCTGCCTCGACCGCCTTTAAGGCTGCATTATACCCTTTCTCCAGAAAGGGGGAAGGCTCTGGTTGGAGAAGCCACAAAGGAGGGGTGCTTCTTACTCAACGCTGGTACCTTCGAGTTGGTGAAGCCCCTCTCTCTCTCATCGAGCTAGAAAGTAAAGCCTGTGCTTTACCATAGTCAAAGACTATGACCTCCTTTGGCTACGTCTCCTCCTCTGAGGCTGGTTCCTTCCTGAGGCGGACATAACAGTCCGGCTAAGACTCCTTGCTGGGCCAGACCTCTTCAATGGTGACTTGATCCCAGCTTCTCCGAGATGACAATCTTCCTAATTGTCATCGGCATGTGTTCGGCATACCGCCACAGGTTTGCATCTGAACACAGAGGAAGGTCCTTAACGCTGAGCTTCTTTTGAGGCCCGCGTGATGCTGTGAGTCTACACATCTCCAGCTTCATCGCAGCTTCTTTTTCATCATTTTTCTTCTGCATTTGCTGAATCATTTCAACAATGGAAGAAAGAGTCCTTCCCAGTTCCTCTGAGATAGCAGAAGATGTCGAGGGAACTGGTTCTGGGGCAGAACCGATGAGACCGACACCTCGTCGACCTCTTTCTCCTCGGTCTCAGGAGCTGGGGTCAGCTCCTCTTCCTGACCTTCTGCGAGAAGGTCCTTTTCAGTGTACTCCGACACTTCTGACATCCTATCGTCCAGTTGGATGTCCTGTAACGCGTCCGAGACCTCTGAATCTACCAGAATCTGGACGACAGGGATCTCTGAGTGAGGCTGAGGAATTACTGCATCCGAAGATGCCCTGGGGAAAAGATAGGCCCGTATCTTCTCACTTGGAAGGTAAGGCCCCGTGGTGTTTTTCTGAAAACCCGACCCAATTACGCAACTTTTCCTTTGCTGCATCCCTTGACTCTGCCTACTTAGGAGAGTCAAATGCCTCAGTAATCAGGTTAGTACATATGTCACATACCTGAGGGTCCCAATACTTGAGATCGCCTTTGGAGACTGCGCAGTGAGCATGCTTCCTGCACAGCTCATGTCCGCTGAAGTTCTTACTGCGGACGTTACAAAACATACTCCCGCACTTGGGTTGGTCCTCCTGTAAAGAGAAGAGATTCCAATGAGTATCCCGTGAAAAGTTTCACAAAATTAAGTATACAATTTATTACAATTGTATGTAGCTTATGATAGATAAGCTAGAAAGGAAAAAAAGGAAAGACACACATGTATTTCCTGCCCAGCCAATTGCTGTGACCTCCCATAACAATAAAAATATGGTTTATTCTTATTCTAGAAAGCCTTTGGAATTTGTTATCCTCTAAGGATATATAAGTGTAACTCAACACCAATTTCCAGAAGTTTTAATATTAGGGATTTTAATATATTAAGGAAAGAACTCACTTTCTTTATACTGTAGTCTCACAATAGGCTGTACATGACAACACAATTTTTGTATTACGGTATAATCTATACTGTAGTTTTCTTATTGCATTATGTACTATACTGCAAAATACTGGCTACTGTATAATCATATACTGTAGTGCCGGCCGGCAAATACCTGGGTACAATTCTAAGGTATACTACCTTTGGAAGTAGTGGGAAGCAGATCGCTTGTCTCTGGGTGCCGGCCTGCAATCTCTGCCGGCCAGCAGTAGGTAATAAGCCGGTAGCCAACTGCAACCCGCTGACGATTAGTGGCCGGCAGAGTAGTAGGTGTGCAGCCAGTTGCCGGCCGGCCGCGACTGATGGCAGTCTATGCCGGCCGGCGACATTAATAAACCAGAAATCTACAGCCCACCCGGCTGCCGGCCGCTAAGCCGGCAGATGGGGACCCAATAGTACTATACACTAATAAGGGAAAGGCATGGATGCCAGACTGTAAGGCGGCACTGCCTTACTGCCTTCCATCCAGAATGAATGAACAAATGGAAGGGGAGAATGTGACATTCAAGCTTCCATCCATCCATAACCTGCCGGGCTCTACCAACAGACATATGGATGGCAGACCAAGAGAGGTCTGGAGAACACTCCTAAGAGAAAAAGTCTTCTGCCGGCCGGCAGAAGTCTAAGCCAGTCCTACAACCTACCCTGTACTAGGGTCGAATGTAGGATGGCGGCCAAGGTTTTGTGATGGCTAGGCCATCACCAAAGGACAGAGGGGGAGGGATGAGGGTCCTATAAGGTGAGGAAGGGTTAGCCCTGAAGCCCACCCTACCTCGCCTAACAAACTCCGCTCTAGTAAACGACTATCCCCTATGCTAAGAAAACTCATCCCAGCCTAGGGTAGTCGAATACAGCAAAGAGGTTAACAGCACCTTGCCACCTCCAGCAATACAGAAACGGGGTTTGGTGCTGTTATTTCCCCAAGGAATGGAGAATTCTATTCTCTGACCTAGGGTAAAACAGCACAGGACTAGTCTGCTAAACCACAGAAAGAAGGAATCATTTCGTACAGAAACCTTCAGGTGTGGCCTAGGGAGGTCTAGCCTCCTATGTCTGCAGCCTAACCTAGCAAAGGAATCTCACTCACTTTGTCAGGCAGCTACAGACCCCAGACAGAATACTCTGATGTTCTGACTAAGCCCAAAATCCAGTCACTCTGGTTACAGCACAAGGACAGAAACACCCTAGCCTAGTTTTACCCAAATACAATCCAGATAAAACTGTCTAGGGTTAAGCCTAGGCTAACTCAGAGGGATGAAGGGATTGATCTTAGACCTCTAGAGGAGAAAGAACAATCGGGGAAGTGTGCGAAAGTATACTAAAGCCCCTTAGGCTATTAGCCTAGGCGCGGTGAGAATCGATTACCTAAATTATTTCAGTAATTATCTTACATGTATAAATAACTGCCTACGGCTTCAATAAAATTATCACACTAGGAGAATCTATTATATCATGCATGAAAGTACTAAAAGCAAAATGCCTAGGCTACTAAGCCTAGCGTAAGCGAGGATTGGTTACCTAAATCGCAGAAACTGATAAATACTATCGGCATAATATAAAGAATTCCCAGTAGGAAGGCTAAATAGCTAAATTTATTAAAGCATTAAGACCGGGGAAAGTAGCTCTGGCTAAGTAAATGACTCGTGCATAGTGAGCGACAGCGTCCATGACGCCTCCGGTAGGCAACAGCTCTTGTTTACGTTAACATCACCTTTGATTTTAATTTAAAACAACAAGAACTTACATTTATACAAAGTAAAGATAATACTCAACTTTCCAGGGGCAGAAGAGGCTGGAGAAAGCATCATAATGTTGAATAATATCCAAAATAACGAGAGAGCACAAGGGAATCACCGAGCAATAGAGCTACGAGATAAGGAATGAACATGGCGCCATTGATGACGTCATATACAGACTTGAAACGGGGAGGAGAGGTACCTTAATAATGGCTCCCCTTTTGTTTCTTGCCACTTTTCCCTCTCGAAGCGTTAACGCTATTCGGGGTGAAGATAGCTATGTGGCGTGTCAGGAATACGTCCTCTGATATTATGCGATATCCCTATAAGAGTAAATTAGGGATATTCGCTCCAGGAGTTAGAATTCTGGGTACCTTAAGGTAAAATTCTCTGGGAATATCACTGTAGTTTAATACAGTATACCCTAGGAAGCTACTTTAAAGGAACTTCCATCAGGACGACATGGCCTGAGCCCAAAAATCAGAAAGTTAATTCAGCTCTAACATTCCTAACATACTAAAGAAAAAACAATAAAAACCAAGTGGTGACAAATGAGTGAGTGAGGAGCAGGGTACCCCTGCATCATCACTAACCTACTGCTAATAAAGTACCTTGTAACCAAGCTAGCTCGCACCAAAGGTGTACAGTACTCATATCAAAGTGTAAGGTTTATAGTTACTTAGAAACAAATGCATTTGTCTGTTGAAAAGACATGACATAGGTAACATATCTTCTGTATGTATATTTGCAAAATATTCATTAACTTAGCAAATGGAAATATGAAATATACCTTAATCGATTTAGTGCATGAAGTGGCTTAGCATCACCTTTAGGGTCCCACCACATGCTTGCCATAGATCTGAATTTGCTAACTTCTTCTTCAACAAAGGTGGATTCTCTTTCCTGGGTATAGGAATCAGAATCAGAACTATACTTAATGGAGCAGTATTTACGAGATATGGTAGTCCCATGATCCTGATACAAATTGCTTTTTGGCCGAGGCTTTTTCATTGTTGCACTGCAAAATTAAAAAGTAGGATTTACAATACTGTATAATACCTATTATTATCATACCTAACTTCAAATCATGGTAGTTTATGTTTCAAACTTAGAATTCATGGAAAATATGACAAATTTGGAAGTAATTTGTATTTTCCCAATGATACAAACCTGTAGCTATTCATAGGGGTATACTAAAAGACGAGCCATTAGATTTTTAGCGAGGATTAATCACCCACCCGCTAGTTAGCAAGGGGTAAGGGGTAGGAACTACATGTACCCCTCTCAGTTACACACACAGGTTTAGGCCAATCTGTATAAATACCTACAGGTTTGTATCGTTAGAAAAAATACAAATTACTTCCAAATTTGTCATTTGTTCCATCACAAAATGCAAACCAATGCTATTTATAGGGATTGACTTACCCTTTAGGGGGGTGGAAGTCCTTGCCAATCTGGCTTTTGGCTTTGACCCGGGGATTCTCCTTTATGTGTTAATAGGTGGAAACAATACACTTCACTAAAACAGTGCTATGCACGGTCCGCAGCCTACACAAGCTGTGTGCTTGTGATGCTAGCAATGTGACTGTCAAGGTAACAGTTTTTTTGAGTCAGGAATTTTCAGAGGTCACCATGACATACCCAATAGCCCCCTCATTAGGTATGGGGAAGCAAAAGTATTGACACAATACAGGTTACACAATGGAACAATGGTTTACCTGCAGTTGGTTGAGGTCAGCTATGCAGAGGACCCTGGGTGCTGATTCCCCAAGAATGGGGAGGAAAAAGAAAAGAAGGGGCCAGTCATTCTTAATCCTTCATTCAGACTAATCCCAAGTAACCTTTGCCCTGAACCCTTTACTAATTGTCCATCAAGGAGCTTGAGATGTTAAAACAGTTGTGCAACCACCACAGGACCAATGGAAAATGTCCCTGTTCCTGTGGGTTACAGCCGCCTGGAGTAGCTGCGCCACAGAGTAATTTCGTTTGAATGACAGTGACGTAGCAATGTCCCTGACATCATGAGCTCCGGGTCGACATGTCAGAGGAGGATTGGGATTTGGTGCCAGGTCAAGGACCTTGCAAATCCAAGCAGAGATGGTGTTTTTCGTGATCCTCCTCTTGACCTTCCTCGTGCTGACAAAGAGTGCTGGCACTCGGGGGCGAGCTGCAGATGTCCTTTTGAGGTAATACCTCAAACTCCTTAATGGGAATAGTAACAGTTGATCTGGGTCATCGGTTACAGAATGGAGACTCTTTATCCGGAAGGAATAGAATCTATGACCAGCTACCCACCGGATTCCGAGTCTTTCCAATAAATTCATGCACAAAGCTGAAGCTTACCTCTCCCCATCCCCTTGAATGGGCGATGTCATACGAGAGACCATGAAGTTCACTAACTCTTTTGGCTGAAGCCAAAGCGAGTAGGAACACCAACTTCAGAGTGAGGTGGTGATCTGTTGCCTGATATATTGGTTCATAGGAGGGACCCTTCAGAGACTGAAGGGCCCGTTCCAAAGAAAAGGTCTCACTTCCAACTGGGGACAGGTGAGTTCGAAACTTCGTATGAGGAGAGAAAGTTCCAGCAAAGAGAAAATATCTAATCCTTTCAGTTTAAAGGCAAGCCTCTGAGCTGAATGGTAACTTTTTACTGCCAAAACTGAGAAGAGTATTTCCTCCTGCAGGTACACAAGGAACTCCGCTACTGCTGGAATAATGGCATCGAGGGGAGAGATAACCCTTCCACAACACCAACTATAGAAGACATTCCACTTTGCCTGATAGACTGATGGTGATGATCGTCGTAGATGTCAGGCCATCCATTTCGCAACATGTTGCAAAGATCCTCTCTGAGTGAGGAGGTGCTGTATAGTCTGCAGGCATGAAGTCGTAACGAAGCTACAGCTCTATGGAAGATGTTTGCGAGTGGCTATCTGAGTAGATCGTATCGTGAAGGGAGTTCTCTTGGAAGCTCTGTTAGGAGCTGCAGAAGGTCCGGGAACCATTCTGCATGATGCTCCAGCGGAGCTATGAGAGTCATCGAGAGATTGACCAATGTTCTGGTCTTGTTGAGTACTCTTCTCATCAGACAGAACGGGGAAAAGGCATAAACGTCGATGTTGTTCCACCGTTGCTGGAATGCATCTTGACAGAGGGCCTTGAGGCCGGAGACTGGGGAACAGTAAAACGAGAGCCTGAAACTCACGGACATCGCGAAGAGGTCCACAGTCGGGGAACCCCACAAAGTCATGACTTTGTTGGCTACTAGATGATTCAAAGACTACTCGTAGCCCACAATATGAGTTGCTCTGCTCAGGTTGTCTGCGAGTACATTCCTTTTGCCCAAAATGAAGCAAGCTGATAAGGTCGACAAGTTGTCTTCTGACCTTCTTAGGATTTCTACTTCCACATGGGATAGGGGCTGCAAAAAAGAACAGACTTGTTTCTTGATGTAAGCCACTACTGTGGTGTTGTCACTCATCAGCCCAACAAGTGGCCCGCCAGGAATTGTTAAAGGGCAAGGAAAGCTGCCTTCATCTCTAAGAGATTTATGTGCGGGTACCTTTCAGACTCTGACCATAGGCCTAAGACCGTGTGGTGCACCATGTGGGTCCCCACCTTTCTTTTGATGCATCTGAAAAGAGCATCAAGTCCGGGGGGAGGACAAGAAGGTCAACGCCCTTAAGCAGATTCTCGTCTGCCCCCCACCACCCGAGGTTGGTCCGTTCTTCCAGTCCTATAGGAACTAGAATGTCCAGGGAATCATTGGACTGACTCCAGCTGGACTTTACCCACCACTTGAGAGATTGCATCCTGAGGCGGCCATTGGGAACTAGACGGACCAAGAATGATGGGTGCCCGAGGAGACACAACCACCTCTGGGCTGGGAGGAATGGTCTTGCAACTTTCCTAAGCCTTACTACCCTGTCAACTGATGGGAAGACTTCCTGTAGATCAGCGTCTATGATAATATTTAAGTATACCAGTCATTGAGAGCGAAGCAGCGAGAACTTCTCGAGGTTTACCATGATCCCCAGATCATTGCAAATCCTCAGAAGATTATTTTGAAGTTGAAAAAAGGTTGCCTCCAAGTCTGCTAAAATCAGCCAGTAGTCCAGATAATGTAGTTGACAAATGCCGATTCTGTAAGCCCAAGATGACACTAGGACGAACACACATGAAAACCTGGGGTGCTATGGAAAGACCGAAGCACAGCACCTCAAACACGTATTTCCTGTTGTCTAGTATGATTTTCAGTTACTTCCTTGAAGATGGATGGATTGGGATCTGTAAGAATGCATCCTTTAGGTCCAGTGTACATATGAAGTCCTGTGGTCTTACTGCTTGTCTGACCGTGTCTGCCGTCTCCATGCTGAACGGAGTTTGTTTGACAAACTTGTTCAGAGCCGAGAGGTCAATGAATGGTCTCTAGCCTCCAGACACCTATTTCATAAGATAGAGTCATCTGAAGAAGCCTGGGGAGTAGTCAGGGACTTCTTGGAGAGTGCCTTTTCCCAAAATGGTCTCGAATTCACAGCTCCTTTGCAGATCCTTTCGCATAGGAGCTGGATAGAACTGGAGTCTTGGTCAGTGGAGGGAGAGATTGAGTGAACAGGACGTGATACCCTGAACTGATCATGGAGATCGTTCAGGGCTCGGCCCTGAGCTGTATCCAACTCTGCCAGAAGCATTGCAGGCATCCCCCACTGGAGGACAAGTGGGAGGATTGCCCATCCTAGTGGTTGCGGACTCAGCCGCCTCCTCTAGGATTTTTCTATCTACGAAAGGACTTGAAGCCCTTCCAATCCTTGGTAGGAAAGGGCTTCGTAGATACCTTAGATATAGCTGAGTTAGCTGTTGTCCTCTTTGTCGGCGGTTTCGGCTGTTGTTTCTTCTGCGGAGGTGGTGGTGGTCTATAGGACTGAGATGTCAAGGCCCTATGAAGAAGGGGGTCCTGTTTGGACTTCCTCTATCTCTCAGCAGCCCGCTCAACGTCTTCCGGACTGAACAAGGAGGAACTCTTTAGAGAGGAGTTCCTCAGTCTCGTTACCTCATTATGTGAGACTTGACAGTGGAACCTTTCTAATATCAAGTCCCTTCGTCAGAGGATGGTGTTTGCCCACAAGTTCTCAACTTGGTGGGCAAGGAACTCGATGGTTCGAGTTCCCAATAGTAGAAAGGTTTCCATCGCCTTCCTGGAGCTCTCCTTGTACAAGTCCTTGGTAATCATAAAGTGTCCCACTGACCCCAACCAGTGATCCAGTCACGAAGTAGCATGCATGGCATACTTCACTGCCTTCTCCTGGTTTAGGATCTCCGAAGCGGAGAACGAGACCTACCGACCCGGGAGTCTTTCAAGGGAGATCCCCTAGGTGAGTTCCTCTAATGAGTGGTGTTAAGGAAGTGCTGGAAGAGGATCATCGTAGACCTCCTCTCCTGCACAAATGGCGGCGGGAGACGTTTTGAGGATGAGCCTGGCCGGGGGGAGCTAGAGGAGCTGGTGATCTGCGAGATCACCTTCCGATGGGACCAGGGCAAGGCTGCACTGGTCTTGGGGAGGCTTTTGAGTCCCATAGACATGGTCTAGATCCGTGTCTTTGCCCTCTTGAGGCGCCACTGCCGGTTAGACAACCCGTTGATGGCCCTTATGCAGGCTAAGGGCTGACAGAAGGCGTGTCCTGACTCCTTCCCCTCCAACTCCGATAGCCTCCGACTAGCAGCTTTGGGAAGATGTTCGTCGTCGTCATCGTCAAGATCCTTCATCCACGAGACATCATACCAGGGTGGGTCGCGGTTGTACTTTGCATGATGGGAGTCACTTGTTGACAGCCATGCAGGAGGATGTCTCTTGGGACCTTCTGAAGGCCATGAAGCTCTGACTAAAGATTTGGGAAGTGTCTTAGATTCTTTTGACTTCTTCCGAGGAGGAAAGTAAACCTCCAAGAGTGAAGGTCTTGGAGGATCTTCCCTTCGATTCACACCTGCAGGAGGTGAGACAACCTCCTGTAAGGGTTTGGAGACTGGTTGTAGCTCTCAAGGCACAACCTCAATGGGAGAGGGATGGAAGGCACCCACCAGAGACTCTTCTCTTAGAGGAAACTCTTGGGAAGTTGGAGAAGGATGTGAGACTACTTGGGGAGGAGTAGGTATGACAATGTTAAGCCTCCACTTAGACGTTCGTACCAATGTCCTCGCTTCCTATTCAGGGGGAGGAGGAAGAAACAGGGACTTCTCAAGGAGGAGGAACTGTTGACATCCACCTTGCATCAGCTGGAGGAGAAGACAGTTCCCGATGTATCCTGGGTGTTCTAGATGAATGGATGGGAGGAAAACCTCCTACAAAGGTCTGGTAGACGGCTCTAGCCAGGGTGTTGAACCACGATTCCTGTTCCACACTGGCGGATTGAAGCTGAGGGTTTCTGAAAGGAAGAAACCTTACCTGCAACAATCGACGACCGGACGGAAGTCTGCAGCTTCATAGATTCCTTCTTACAGGGGAAAGGAACAGAGCCGAGAGTCATCCTTGCCGTGAGATGTTCTCCTAGGAGAACGCGAAGGTCTGTGCTTGCAGACTGGAGAGCAAGGGGATGAACCTCTATGAGGTGCGGACGAACAGCGAAATGGAGAATGCCGATGACCAGGCAAGTGCAGAGAGAATCGTGAGGGACAGTGCCTGGAAACACATTTCCTCTCTGGTGAACGATGGTGTTCCTTGAATGACAATGTACCGGTGAACAACAGCGTTTAGGTGATCGACGAGTCACAGGATAGTGTCGAGTAGCGGTAGCACAACAAGCTGCTGGTGAACTGCGTGTGGCTGGCGAGCACTGAGAGGTTGGGGAATGGCAAGCAATAGGAGAATGCCAGTTGACTACTGATCGTTTAGGAGATCGGCGAGTCACTGGCGAATGACAAGTCATCAGAGACTGGCAAGCAGCAGGAGACCGATGGTGAACTGGCGAACGGTAAACCGTTGTCGAACGGTGAGAAGCCAAAGAATGGAGAACAGCTGGTCATTGACGAGAGACAGGCGAAGAGCTGGGGGACTGCGAATAATAGGTGATTCATGACTGCAGTAAGTCAACAAAAAGATTGAGAATCAGGAGATTCAATGGACGCTGGCATGCCCCGAACAGCTGTTCGATGGCAAGAGGTTGGGAAGAATCGTTAGCAGGGTAACACAGCAAGACTGGTGAAGGGCGGGTTCGAGGAGAGTCCGATAAGATAGGCGAGGGTGGCAAATAAGCAGGCAGTCAGTGAAGTTGATGAAACTCGTCACGCTGACAATTCTTGGACGAACGCTGTGACTGAGGAGACGAGGGCTGGAGAGTGAGTGAGCGGCGCGGTCCTGGCGAGTGACGATCCTCCGAAGGGGATCGTCTGGCAGATGAATGCAGTGAGCCGAAGAGACGTTTCTTTGACAGAGTGGAAGGAGAACGCCTGAGGTGACAAGGTGGACCACAAACTCTGCAAGCTCAGCACTGATGATGACGATCCTCCGCAGTGGGGAGGACTGCCCAGCAGGATAATCTCTACCAGGTCTCAGGATCGGTGTCTCTGGAGGGATCTCACTTTAGGACGAAAGGGATGCCCACCCGCAGAGGAGATTTGCCTCGGACTTTGCACCACCCGATGGAAGAGTCGGCTCAGCAAAGGGGAGAGGGCGAGGGCGGTCTTTAGTAATGGCGACAGCAGCACCAGAAGAGGCATGATGGGAATCGTCAGCAGACGCCGCAGATGATGCCTCATGATCACTGAGGTCTACACTCACCAGGGCCAAAGGATCCACCTTGGAGTCAGATGAACACTACCTCTCAGCACCAAATTCAAGAAGCTGGAACAGCGCCTTCCTTGAAGGGGGCCCAATCACGCCAAGAGACTGCCACACAAGAAAAAAATCAGAAAAAGAGCAGGTTTCCCCCGGGGGGATTGATTGATTGATTATCAGTTATCTGGCATCCTGACATCTATGTTCATTGACGCCAATGTTATTTGTTAAACATAAAGAAAAAAATATATAAATGGTAAATCAGTTTAAAACAATAAAATTAAGAACACCTTTATAACAGTTAGATAGTTTTTAAAAGACCTGCTTCTGGAATAAATTAAAAAATACCACTAGTATAGTACAACACATCATGTCTGGGAATCTTGGCAAGGATGAAACTGCCATCCTCACCTCGAGCTTCAAACAGTTGTCCATTTCTTTCGGTACTATAAGTGGGACATTGGATCAACAGATGTCTCACTGTCAAGGGTACTAAACAGTCGTCGCAATACGGTTGGTGATGGTCATTTAGCAGAAACTCGCGTGTCAACCAAGTGTCACCAATGCAGAGTCAACAAAGAGACATCTCCCACTTTTGGGGCATCATGTTATATCTCCAAGGAGATATGAGATATGAAATGTGTAATTTCTCTCATTTTATTGCCACCCAGACTATCCCAGTGCTGTTGCCAATTATTATAAAACAATTTCTTGATGGTAGGTAGGAAATCATTACAGGGAATGGGATACCTACTTGGTAGCAGCTCGGATGTGGCATTCTTTGCCAGTAAATCTGCCTTCTCCTTCCCAGGGACACACTTGTGAGTGCAGGAACCCAACAAAATCGAAATGATTTACCTCTCAGTCCAATGATAAAAAGCCATTCTAAAATCTTTAAAACTATAGGGTTCCCAGACTTAAAAACTTCTAAAGCTTGAAGGACACTACTTGCATCACTAAATAAGGTAAAATTACCCTTCTCCTCCAACGCTATTTTCTCAATAGCGGTTAGTATGCCATACAATTCGGCAGTAAATATGGAAGCTGTTAGAGAAAGTGCACCTATACATTTAAAACCATTACTATGTACTCCAAATCCAACACCAGCATCAGATTTGGAGCCATCGGTATATATAAAAGTTGATTACCTATGTTCTGCAACATGTTCCATAAAAAGAGACCTAGCTTCTAATTCAGTCATATTCTTTTTAACACCAATAAAATAATTACAAAAAGATATCTCAGGTAATTTCCATGGAGGGGTTGATGATATCTTAAATGGAAGCACCTTACTTCTAGTTATAGCAAGACTGTTCGGTAATTGTTTCACCTGAATACCATAAGGTTGAGGAGATTTAGGGTGCATATCAAAGTATGTTGAGTGTCTTACAAGGCTTGTAGTCTGAAAGGCTAAACAATCAGGGAGTCTTTTCACCCTAAGCCAATACCGAACAATAGAAGACTTTTGGTAAAGGTCTAAAGGTAACTCTCCACCGTCAACAAGGAGGCTTGGGATAGGTGAAGTTCTAAAGGCTCCTGTGGCCAATCTGATACCGGTAAGGTGTATAGAATTTGAAATCTTTAGTCGACCTGAGTTGGCTGAGGAGTATATTTCACATCCATAACTAATTTTTGAAAAAATTATGGCCTTGTATAATTTTAAAATAGTTTTGCAGTCTGCTCCCCACGATTTATGGGACAAAACTTTAAAAAGATTTAGAGCTTCAAGACACTTTACTTTTAAAGCTTTAAAGTGAGAAACCCATGTAAGCCTACAATCAAATATCAATCGAAAAAATCTAGCTTCACTTACACATGGGATTTGTTGACCTTTGATGTATATATCGGAGTCTGGATGTACTCCCCAAATACGACAGAATGGACAACAGTAGTTTTACTTGTTGAAAACTTAAATCCACTCATATCAGCCAACTGAATAATTTTCTCAACTGAGAGTTGTAGTTTTCTCTCAATCATCGACATTCTAGATCCAGCAAACAATGTGGAGAGATCATCTACAAATAGTGTTGAGAGAATATCCTGAGAAATGACAGAGGATAGCCCATTAATTGCTAGTGCAAATAGAGTTACACTTACCACACTACCCTGTGGAACTCCTCCTTCTTGTCTTTTTTTCTCCGATAGAGCTTCCCCCACTCTCACTTGAAAAAATCTATGTGAAATGAATGACTGAATGAACGTTGGTAGCTCTCCTTGTAATCCTGAATTATGAATGATTTTGGGAATACCATATGTCCATGCAGTTTCATAGGCTTTTTCAAGGTCAAAAAAGACTGTTACATGTTGCTGTTTGGAAGCAAAGGCTTCAGAAATAGAGGACTCAAGTCGTAACAATGCATTTTCCTAAATCCACACTGTATAGGTGATAAAATATACTTTATCTCCAGATACCACACCTGTCTTGCATTGACCATCTCCGTGATCTTACATAAGCAACATGTCAATGTAACTGGTCGGTAGTTTGCTGCTAAAAACTTGTCCTTACCGGGTTTTATAAAGGCTAAAATAATGGCTAGTTCCCAAAAACTTGGATAACTATGATCATGCCATATCCTGTTAATAATGCTCAAAATAAATAACTTGGTATTAATAGGTACATGTTTGATCATTACATATGGAATTCCATCAGGACCAGGGACTGTATCATTGCAATTAGCAAGTGCAGAATCAAATTCCCTTTCGGTAAAAGAATTATCGTAGGATTCCTTTTTTTTCTGTTGCAAAATTTATAATTTTACGTTCTTTACTGCTTCTATACTGGTAACCAGGAGCTACTTTACACTTGCTTGATACATTGGAGAAATGGTAAGCCAATGCATTGCTAACCTCATTTGTTCCAGTCACATATTGACCATTCACCCTTAACACTGGTGGTGGGTTCGGAGTGAATTTGCCTGATATCTTTTTTACTTTCCTCCACACAGAAGATGATGGTGTTCTACTGTTAATGGAGGAAACAAAAGACACCCAAGACTGACTCCTAGCTTCTTTCATGGCATGACAAAACTGTGCTCTACATTTCTTGCATATAATTAAATTCTTCTCAGTACGACGCCTGCGCAATCGAGTTAAAGACTTTCTCGTTGCTCTGTGCAGGGCAGTTAGTTCTGAAGACCACCAGGGGACTGGTCTTCGTTTGAATAACCCTGCTGTTTTGGGAATTGAATTGACTCCTGCTGTATGGAGAGTTCTTTTCAGCTAAGTCTATGAAATCATCAATATTTTCAAACTATTCTGCATTCCATTCAAATTCACTCAACTCATGAAATCTATGCCAGTCCGCCTTCTCAAGATTCCATCGTGGCAATCTCTATAAAGGTGGACCATTGTCGGTGTTTATAATGATTGGTGCATGATCACTGGAATGCCAATCATTCAATGTCCTCCAATAAAAATCAAGAAGGCAATTAGTGCTTGCGATTGATAGGTCAATGCACAACAAAGTACATGTCTGAACATGAAAGTGAGTGGGCTCTCCTGTAATAAGTAGTCCTACATCTTCATTTTCCACAATTGATGATATAATGTTGCCCCTAGTGTTTGCTAAAACATCGCCCCATAATGGATGTCTACTATTAAAATCCCCCAACAAGAGAAAAGGTTGAAGGAGTTGTTGAATCACCTCTACTATATCTTAGTTCGAAATTTGTAATTAGGAGGCAAATAAAGAGAGCAAATTGTGTATTTTTTCCCTACATCTATTTGTAAAACCACTGCCTGCAGAGGGGTACAAATGGGTAAGGATATTTGAGGAACATCTCGGCGAACATATGTCAGACTTCCTCAATGGATCCCTGTTTGTTGATCGTAAGGTGTCCTATACCAAACATACTCTCGAGGAGACATGGAGTATTAGCATCCAGCTTGTTTTCCTGTAGACATACAACTATAGGGGAGTGCTCACGAATGAGGAGCTTAAGTTCTTTATATTTGGCCCTTAAACCCTGACAATTCCATTGCAAAATGGAGGAGAAAATTATGGATTATTTCTGAAAGATATCTTAGATGAGGTCTTCTCATTTGTAGTCTTTGATTCAACATTATTTCCTGTTGGCTTCTTTAGAAAGGATCTTAATGAATTAGGTTTCAAATTTTCCTTTTCAATGTCCTTTCATTCTTGAGGGGGAAGGTGAACCTCAAATTGAATTTTTTATTGATTTGAGTTTGTTGAAGGTTCATCATCTTTTTCAGATAAAATATTGTACCTATTTGCAATAGGTAACTTGGCATTTCTCGTTGGAGAGGAGAGGGATGGTGGTCTCCCTCTTTTTCAATTGAAAGGTGGAGAACCATTTGGCGTATGCACCTCCATTATAGTAGGTGCATCCAATGGTTATCTAGCAGGGGATTTCTCCCCTAAATCTGGCAATGATGCTACCCGAGATGAAAGCCTTGGGCTTTTAATCCGAGGGGTGGCAGATTTAGAAGAAGGAGAGGCATGTTAACAGCTTTGGGAGGTAATTTAGCAATATGATGACTTACATTACCTGTTCTATGTGTATAATTTTTTCTATACGTCCTACCTTCTTAGATTGTAAGGCCTTAGCATAACTTTTAGTTTTTCTTAGAAGTCGCCGAGCATATCCTACACTGATATGCTCTGCATCTGACTAAAAAACAGAAGCTTCTTCTATTTCATACTGAGGGTATTTTTGATTAGTAAGTTTATGATTTTGGCTATAATTAGGGCATTTTGAAATAGAACTGCAGGGTCCATGCTCAGGATCTGTACAATTTTCGCAAATCTTTTCCTTTTTGCATACTCTTGATGGATGTCCAAATTTATAGCAATTATAACACTGTAATGGTTTCTGTTTGTAGACACAAACTGGAATCCTCTCATTTTCGATGTATACATGAGAGGGTACATCATGGTCTTGAAATGTTAAAATAGTCATATTGGTTCTTGGAAATTTATGAACCCTCCATATTTCCCTAGGCCACATATCTAATATTTCTTCTTCATTAATTCATAAAGATTTCTAAAAGAAAATAAAAAAAAAAAAAAAAAACAACCGACCAACCGAAATTCAAGTGCGGCTTGATGTCTACTACTAAATTTCCTTCTATCTAAATATTATTTAGCATAATAGACTGTGTTCCAGATTTGGCAGGAATTAAAATGGACTTCTTGCCAAATCTAGAAATGTCTCCATGCTCTATAGTGCCTACTTTCTGTTGTATTAGTTTACTAAATTTGAAATAGTTGTACAGTATTCTTCTTTCTTTGAGGTTGCTATAATCCACATTGTTGGTATAGGCTTTCTTTCACTTATTTTGTTTTCGGTTCCATAGACTCATTTTGATGGCAGTCACTAGGGCGATATATGTCCAGGTTTCTAGGAGCAGTATTGCATAGTGCTCCATTAATCTTGCTATTATCACATTTAATGTTTTAGACCTCACAGACTGCTTTAAAAGCATCCATGCTTCCCATTTTTCAATGTCCCTAAAATTCATACTTATTTCAGTAATCTTACCATAAACTTTAAAAGTCATCCACAATGCTTCATAATGACAGCTTATTGGAAAATCACATATATGAATGACTTTCAATTTCTGAACATGACATTGGAGTGGTCCTTTTTCGTTCCTAAGTCAGCAACTAAATTTTCCCTAATAGAATTGCAAGAGGTCATCAACAGTGCCGGGGGAGGGGGGGGTGTCAACCTGTCTGGGAGAGGGGGTTTCGTTGTCAGCAGGATCCATAACAGAAGGCCGTGTCCAGTTTGTTTTGTTTTTGTTGTTGGTTTGTTTATCTGCTTGAGAATATTAAGAAAGTATCATACGTTGGAGAGGAAATTTACATTCTCCACTATCAGCATAATGAGAGTATACTTCCCAGATGGTACACTCCATACCCTACCTGAAGAGTAACACCAAAACAGGTATAGAGGCACAGGTGTAAGCTAAACCCGCCTGTTAGGACTGAGACCAAGAAAATATGGAATCATCCTCCACATATCTATAATGATGGGCTTCCAGCCAGAAGCCAAGAGTCCCACCTCAAGGATTAGATCTCCTTGATGACCCAACCCTTGAGAGTGGTTCCGCTAAAAAGGTCCAAACTATCTTCGGAATAGCTGAGATCATCCAATGCTCTCACATATAGCTTTCAATGCGAATACCTCCCAACCGTGATCCCTTCTTCTATTCATCTAAGCAGGCATCAATAAAAAATGTGGAAATATTCATGCCTTTAAAATAATAAAACAAAAATAAATCAATAAATAAATGAACATATAAAATAAACATATATATATATATATATATATATATATATATATAGATAGATAGATAGATAGATAGATAGATAGATAGATAGATAGATAGATAGATAGATAGATAGATAGATAGATAGATATATATATATATATATATATATATATATATATATATATATATATATATATATATATATATATATATATATATATATATATAACGGATCTATTTTTGGGCTCGGGCCATGTCGTCCTGATGGAGGTTCCTTCATAGTAGCTTCCTAGGTTATATTTAACTACAGTGATATATTCCAGAGAATTTTACTTAAGGTATCCTGAATTCTAACTCCTGGCACAAATATCCCTGGCTTTCGCCTTTAGGGATATCGTATAATATTAGAGGACGTATTCTTGACACACCACATAGCTATCTACTCCCCGAATAGCGTTTACGCTTCGAGAGGGGAAAGTGGCAAGAATTGGAGGAGAGCCGTTATTAAGGCACGCTCTACTCCTACTGCTGAGTACCTGTGTGACGTCATGTCCGGGCGCCATCTTGTTATTCTTTCATTTGTTTCATTTGTAGCGGACCTTACTCGGTGTTTTCCCAGTGCTCTCACGCTTTTTGGGATTATTTTCTCGCTATGATGCTTTCTCCAGCCTCATCTGCCTCTGGAAAGTTGAGTATTATCTTTACTTTGTATAAATGTAAGCTCTTGCCAGTTTTTTCCTCGATTCAAGGTTCAATTAACGTAACAAGAGCTGTTGCCTAACCAAAGGCGTCATGGATGCCATCGTTCGATATGCATGTGTCATTTAGTCAGCCAGAACGACCTTCCCGGTATATTTCGCTTTAATAAATTTAGCTATTTAGCCTTCATTGCTAGGAAATTTTATATTATGCCAATAGTATCGTGGTTTCAGCGATTTAGGTAACCGATCCTCACTTACGCTAGGCTTCCTAACCTAGGCATCTAGCCCTTGCTTTCATGCATGATATAGTTTCCCTAGTGTGGTAATTTTATTGAAGCTTTAGGCAATATTTCATACATATAAGATATTACTGCATAAATTTTCCTCTTCCAAAGATAGTATACGACAGAGTTTCGGTGATTTAGGTAATCGATTCTCACCGCTTCTAGGGGCTTTAGTATACTTTCATACATGTCCCCGATTGCTCTTGTATCGCCTTATTTAAGTGGAGACTGATACCTCCTAGTCTTTCATAGAGTGATACTAATCTCCCTAGGAGATTCAAGAGCAATCTTTTCTCCCTCTGAGTTAGCCTAGGCTGAACCCTAGTCAGCTTTGTTTTGAATTACATTCGGGTAAATCTAGGCTAGGGTGTTTGTGTCCCTTCCCTTAACCGCAGATTCTGGTTTTGGGTTTAGTCAGAACATCAGAGTATTCCGTCTGTGGTCGGTTGCCGACTGGCAAGGTGAATGAATTGCCGGGTCAGGTTAGGCTACCGACGCAGGAGGCTAGACCTCCCTAGGCCTCACCTGAAGGCATTATATGATATGATGCCTCCTCCCTGTGGCCTAGCAGACAGTCCTGTGCCGGCAGAACCTAAGCTGAAGAAAAGAATTCTTCTATTGCTTGGGAGACTACGACACTAGACTCTGTTCCTTCTGTCTGAGACAGCAGCGAGGGTGCTGCCAATCTCTTTCTGTATTGGGCTAACCCTAGGCTAGAGAATAGAATTCCCTGACCCCTTGGGATAGTTGTAATACTGGAACGGAGTCTTGTTAGGTGAGGTAAGACTGGCTTTACTGCCGGCTCCTCCCTCACCCGACAGGACCCTCACCCCTCCCCTCTCTGTCCTTTAGTGATGGCCTAGCCTTCACATACCTTGGCCATCATCCTACAATCGACCCTAGTGCCGGTAGGTTGTGGGATTGGCTTGGGTTTTCTTTCGGCTGCTCGGCTGTACCGGCTGCCGGCGGAGACCCTAACCCCCTGTCGAGTGTTCTTCAGTCCTCTCTTGGTCTGCCTTCCATAACCCTACCGGCAGAGATCGGTGAGGATGTGGTTGGATGGAAACCTGAATATTACATTTCCCCCTTCCATTTGAACCCTCATTCCGGATGGAGGGCAGTAAGGCTGAGCCTTTACATGCCTCTTCATCCATGCTTTCTCTCTTTCTTACCACTAGTATCCGGGGTCCCAACTGCCTTCAGCCATGAGGCCACCGGCAGCCGGCTGGACTGCAGACCGCTGACAGATTGTACTGTCGCCGGCTGGCATTAGTGGCCGACGGTCGGCGACCCACTGGCAGCCGGTCGAATGGCTGTTTGACGACATATCTCTCGCCGCCGGCTGACGGAGACCGCCGAATGTCGCCGGCCTCCCGGCGGCAGCAGAACTACAACAGCTGGCGATCTGCTGCCCATTACCACTAGAAGGCAGTACACCTTCTAACTTAAACCCAGGTACTAACCTGCTGGCATATGCTGACAGGTACTACAGTATATGACTGTACAGTGGTCAGTATAATTGCGATATAGATCATACTGCAATCAGTAAACCACAGTATAGATTGTACGGTAGCCCATATATTTTCTAGCATACGCTGTGTTTCATGGGCAGCCTATTGTGAGGCCACTTGATATAAAGAAAGTGAGTTCTTTCGTTAATTCTCAGTGATCACTAAATTCAATCCCCAATATTGAATTCCAGAAGTTACACCTCTATATATACTGAAGGATAAAGATCTTCTCACGGGTTTTCTATCTTTAGAAATACCCCAGAATTCAATTTTGAGGGAGGTCATAGCAAATGGCTGAACAGGAAACACACGTAGGTGTCTTTCCTTTTTCCTATCTAGCTTACCTATCCTAAGCTATATATATACATAATATTGTATAATGAATATTGTGAGATAATTCACCAAATACTCATCTGCCTTTCCTTTCTTTACAGGAGGACCATCCCAAATGCGGGAACCACTTCTGCAATGTCAGCAGCAAGAACTTCTCTGGCCATGGTCTGTGCAGGACGCACGCGTGCTGCGCAGTGACGACAGGTACTCTGAAGTATTGGGACCTTCAGGTATGTGACATTTGTTCCAATCTGGTTACTGAGGCTTTTGATGACCAAAAGTCTACAGGGTCAAGGGATGCAGCAAGAGAGAAGCTGCGTAAATGAGTCAGGGGTTTTCAAAAGAATATCACCGGGCCATACCTTCCTAAAGAAAAGATGAGGGCCTGTCTTTTCCCTAGGGAATCTTCAGATGCAGTAATCAAGCAACCTCATGCAGAGATCCCCCTCGTCCAGATTCTGATAGAATCTGATGTATCGGATGCCATGAAGGACATCCAGTTAGAAGACAAGATGTCAGATGTTTCAGAAGGCACTGAACATAGTCTTCTTGCCGAAGATCAGGAGCAAGAGTCTGTATTAGCTCCTGAGACTGACGACGAAGGAACCGAAATAGTTTCGGTTTCATCAACCCCGGTGGCAGAGCCCATCATCCCCTCGACCTTCTCTGCCCCTCAATTGGCTGACATAAGTCAAACGTTGATTCCCATCCTCTCTATGTTTCAGGATTTAAAGAAGCAGTCAACCGAGAAAGAAGCTGCGCTATGGTCGGAGATGCACCAACTCGCAGCTTCTCATGTAGCTCCAAAGAAGCTAAACGTCAAGGACCTTCCCCTTTTCTCGGACGTCAACCCATGGAGGCATACTGAGCACATGCCCATGTCAAGAGGTAAGATCTTCATCTCCGACAAGCTGGGCATATTCCCAGTCGAAAACGTGGAATTCTTGCCCAGTTAAGGGGCCTACCCAGACTGCTAAGTTCGTCTGAGGACGGCACCTCCTTCAAAAGAGGAGACAGAGCCGAAAGAGGTCATAATCCTTGACCTCCCCAAAGCGCCCATCCTTCATTGCTTCTTTTCATTGGAAAAAGGGTTTAGGCCGTAGTGTAGTGTAGGCCGTTCTCCCTTGCCCTACCATCAGACGATGCTGACTGGAAGGATGTTTTAGTACCTTCTCAGTCGGGAAGTTGGAGGCCGACATTGCCGGATGTCAGTTTGGTGAAGACCTCCCTAAGTTTTCAGACTTTCACCTGCGTCGGGAGCAGGAAACAAAAGAAAGATTTGTCGCCTCAACGTCTCTTCAGACCGGACTGGAGACGATGGCAAGCGTCTCCCCATCCCCAGATATGTATATGTTTTTTGCCAAGGCTCACTTGGCAACAGTGATGAAGGACCTGTACAACTTCATCAAAGCCAGAAGGGCTTGTAGAGAGTTCGTGTTCACCTCAGCTGCGGTGAGGAACCAAGGAAGTTAATATCCTCTAACATCTGGGGTAAAGACCTCTTTCCAAGTGAAGTGGTCAAAGAGGTCGTCGACAAAGCTGCCACGGAGAAGAGAAATTTTCTCCAAAAGTGGGGCTTGTCGACGAAGAGAAAGTCTTCGCCAGATGAGTGTCCCCAACCTAAAAGAAAGACTAAGAGGCCAAGAGGCCTAGACAACAACTACTTCCCGTGGCCACGGTGTCCCAGACGGTGGCACAACCACCCACCACGTACCAATTGGTACCCCAGCAGCTGGCGATACAGTCGCCTGGCTTTACCCCGCCCTTCGAAAGGCAATCCACAACCTTTCGGCCGAAATCTAGAGGTTCCTTTCGAGGCTCCTCTAGACGCCCCTCAAGAGGCAGGGGCAACAAAGGTGGACGTGGCCAAGGAGGCAAGTCCTCCAACCAGCACTCCAAGTGAGATGCTTCTGGTAGGAGGGAGACTCTTCACTTTCCGGGATCATTGGACCTTCCATCGCTCGGCCCACAGTCTGATAAAAAACGGACTAAGTTGGAGTTGGAACACAACTCCACCGACTTTCCCTCAATTCTTCCAACACTCAACCACCATTCTGGAAGAATATGTCCAGGAACTCTTAGACAAGAGAGTCATAAGGAGAGCAAAGTCCGTCAAGTTCCAAGGAAGGCTGTTTTGTGTTCCGAAGAAAAGATTCGGGAAAAACTCAGATTCATTCTGAACTTGTCACCACTCAAGTTCATAGTGAACCACAAGTTCAGGATGCTTACTCTTCAACACATAAGAACCCTACTGCCCAAGCAGGCATACAGTCTCCATAGACATGGCGGACGCATATTGGCATGTTCCAATTAATCGACAAGTTTTCTCCTACCTAGGATTCAAGCTGCAAAAGAAACAATACGTCTTCAGAGCCATGCCCTTCGGACTAAACATAGCCCCAAGGGTATTCAAAAAGCTTGCAAACGCAGTCATTCGTCAACTACGCCTAAAGGGAGTTCAGGTGATAGCCTACCTGGACGACTGGCTGGTGTGGGCAGCATCCAAAGCAAAATGCACGCAAGCCTCCAAGGAAGTGATCCAGTTCCTGGAACACCTAGGATTCGAGATCAACTTGGAAAAGTCTCAACTATCTCCAGCTCAAAAGTTCCAATGGCTCGGCGTTCATTGGAACTTACAGTCACACTGCCTCTCCCTTCCATCAAAGAAGAGGAGAGAGATAGCGAGATCTGTCAAGAAACTTCTACAATCCGACCGGATATCAAGACGGCAACAGGAGAGAGTACTGGGCTCCCTCCAGTTTGTCTCAGTAACAGACCAAATGCTGAGAGCACAATTAAAAGATGCATCAGGAGCCTGGATAAGATACGCATCAAACGCTCGAAGAGATCTAACAAGACCGATACCAACTTGTCTGCGATCACTTCTCAAGCCAGTGGTCGGAGGCCAAGCACCTAGAGAAGAAGGTACCCTTGCAACCACCTCCACCCTCGGTCTCCTTTCACACGGATGCCTCAAAGGAAGGATGAGGAGGCCACTCTCACCAACGGAAAGTCCAAGGAACCTGGTCCTCCCTCTTCAAGACCTTCCACATCAACATTCTGGAAGCCATGGCAGTTTTTCTATCGCTGAAGAAACTAAAGCTTTGCTGCTCGATCCACATCCGACTGGTCCTGGACTGCGAAGTGATAATATGTCTAAACCGGCAAGGTTTGAGATCGCCCTAAATCAACCAAGTGATGTTGGCCATCTTTCGCCTGGCGGAAAAAAAAAGAGATAGCACTTATCAGCAGTTCACCTTCAAGAGTTCCGCAACGTGATGGCGGACGCTCTATCCAGGCTCACCCCGATAGAGTCAGAATGGTCCCTAGATGCAAGATCATTCTCCTTCATCTTACGCAAAGTCCCAGGACTGCAGACAGACCAATTCGCAACGAGCGACAACAAGAAGCTACCTCGGTACGTAGCCCCGTACAAGGATCCTCTAGCGGAAGCAGTAGATGCGATATCCCTAGATTGGAACAGATGGTCCAGGATTTACCTGTTCCCTCCAACCAACCTCCTGTTAAAGGTCCTCAACAAACTGAGATCCTTTCGGGGAACAGCAGCTATAGTGGCTCACAAGTGGCCCAACAGCATCTGGTTCCCTCTGATAACGGAACTGCGACAGAAACTGATCCCGTTGCTGGATCCAGTTCTGACTCAACAAGTGCAGAAGTCGACTGTCTCCGCTTAATCACAGAAAACCCGACACCATCTCATGATTTTCTCGCCTCAGCAGTCAAAAAAAGGTTCGGGATTTCGAAGAACATTATAAACTTTTTAGAAGAATATATGTTGAAATCTACTAGAAGACAATACGAGTCTTACTGGAAGAAATGGGTTGCCTTTGTCAAGGCAAAGAAACTAAAAGAAATCTCGACAGATTTCTGTTTATCATTCTTTATTCATCTCCATGAACAAGGTTTAGCAGCCAACACGATCTCTACGTACAAATCTGCCTTGACTAGACCCTTGCTATATGCCTTCCAGGTGGAATTCTCTAACGAAATCTTCAATAAGATCCCTAAGGCCTGCGCTCGGCTCAGGCCCGCAGCACCTCCGAGGCCCATTTCTTGGTCCTTGGATAAGGTTCTCCATTTAGCTTCAACCCTGAACAATGAAGACTGCTCTTTAAAGGATTTGACCCAAAAAGTTATATTCTTATTTGCACTAACCTCAGGAGCCAGAGTTAACGAAATAGTGGCCCTGTCGAGGGATGAGGGCCACATTCAGTTCACGGAGTGTGGAGAACTGAATCTCTTTCCTGACCAAACGTTTCTCGCTAAGAATGAGCTACCCACCAAAAGGTGGGGTCCCTGGAGAATCTGCCCTCTGAAGGAAGATGCGCCTCTATGTCCAGTAGAGTGCCTAAAGGTCTATTTTTGGAAAACTTTAGACTTTAGGGGAGGACAGCTTTTTAGGGGAGAAACCTCAGGTTAGACATTGTCTTTGAAACAATTAAGGGCGATGATCACCTATTTCATTCGCAGAGCGGATCCAGACAGCACACCCGCAGGTCATGATCCGAGAAAAATTGCTTCATCTCTGAACTTCTTTCAAAATATGAATTTTGAAAGTCTTCGCTTGTATACTGGATGGAAGTCAACCAGGGTTTTCTTTAAACACTATGCGAAGCAAGTGCATGAGATCAAGCACTTTGTGGTGGCAGCAGGTAGTGTACTAAAACCTGCCGCTTGAATACTGCGAGGAACAGAGCACTAATCGGGACTTTTAGTGAAGGGTGTACATGATCCCTCCCTACGGAGTGACATGTTTAGTGAAGTATCACTGTAGTGACACTATGGACTGTTCTAAGTATAAAGGTGAAAGAAGCATAAAAGACTTACACATGTGCCATGTGTATAACTACGCAAGTGTTTATAAACTGTAATGACAGAAATAGGAAAACATGAAATATTACAATATTTCCTTTTAAAGTGGCTTCACGTTTCTTTTCAGGTGAAACAAGCATTTCTGTAATTACCATTTTAATTATGCTTTCCACTATACTTTCAATTTTCGTTTTATATTATATTATGAAATGCACTTTAACCTTGTTATCTATTGTTTATCAATAAATACATATCTGAATTTTGCATCTCTTTTCGCCCAAAAATTCCAAAAAAAATAAATGTGTCAGAGCAATTCATTATAACCTCTTATATTGAAAATATATCCTGATTAGATACAATATATGTTTTAAAGCTATCAAACCTCATAATTATGTGTTCTTATCAGGTATCAGTCCCTGGTTACGACTGATTTCATATATCTGATTGTATTATTGACATACAATTTTCCTACATCGATGAAAACCTGTCTACCTTGCTTAAAACACACCAAGTAGACCGGGGTAGGTGTCAGTAGTCAATACATACATTTGTTCCTTTCAGAATACAAACTCTGTTTTACAAAAGTATATGATGAGACCAATATACCTGTTTGTTGGCTAGTGTGTTCATATGAACTTACAATCCTCGAGCTTTTTTCCCAGTCTACCATGACTCTTCCCTGTAGGGGGCAGGAAGCACTGACATGGTCCATGATCAGCTGAAGTGGTGTATGACGGTAACTCCATGTGTCTCTAGGTCTAGATGACCAAGGAAAATTTATCTCGCAGTTATTGGTACTAATGGGAAATCCACAGATACATTAATGCTCTGGTAAACTTCCATCAGGACGACATGGCCTGAACCCAAAAAACAGATTTTGAGCGAAGCAAAAAATCTTTATTTGGGTGAGGTAGCCATGTCGTCCTGATGGACCCACCCTCCTTTTATAAAGGCTTAATGAATCCCTCCCAAAAGTGCTATATCTGTAGCACCTCACTAACGCTACAAGGAATACAGTGATCCCTCGTTTATCGCGGTAGATAGGTTCCAAACCCGACCGCGATAGGTGAAAATCCTCGAAGTAGCGACACCATATTTACGTATTTATTTAACATGTATATTCAGACTTTTAAAACCTTTCCTTGTACGTAGTACTGTTAACAAACTACCCTTTAATGTACAGAACACTTAATGCATGTACTACAGTACCCTAAACTAAAACAGGCACAAATATTAAAGGCGATTTTATATCATGCATTTCCTAAACACGCCAAAAAGCACGATAAAAAATGGCAACCAATGTTTTGTTTACGTTTATCTCTGATCATAATTAAGAAACAAACGCATTTAGTGTACACATCTGTGTATAGGTTAGTTTTCGCATCGATTATATTGATTATTCAGTACAGTATGTTGATTTTGTTATTACCAATGTTTTACTTAATTTTTCTTAGGACTTCCAAATGAAATGTTTTTCTTTATGACGCCGCCTGAAACGGCGGCGTCATAAAGTACGCTCCATCTTCGATCGTAATAAACAAACGAAGGCATTTAACGCGCATGATGAAAGTCATAAATAATGATATTACAGTAAAAGCTTTTAGAAAATATGTTATTACAAATATTATTTACCGTATCTATATAAAATCATACATACGTAGCAAAGCAGGAAAACAATTTACGAGAGAGAGAGAGAGAGAGAGAGAGAGAGAGAGAGAGAGAGAGAGAGAGAGAGAGAGTTGTTTTACGTACGTAAATGTAAATTTTGAACAAAAAAATAGCCCCATTTCATATAAAATAGGTTATTACAAATATTTTATTTTATCATATTACAGTAGTCTGTATAATACTGTAAAGTTCAGTACAGTATGTTGTTGTTAGTTGTGACGATGAAATTCTCACGAAACAAAAACACGGCATTCGATTACAACAGCTGATTCATTCTCTCTCTCTCTCTCTCTCTCTCTCTCTCTCTCTCTCTCTCTCTCTCTCTCTCTCTCTCTCTCTTCGTGTTAAACAATACTTACATATAGATGAAGAAACTAAAATTAGTTTTCTTAGTGTCAATTAAATACGAAACGAAAAAATTATGCCGAGTTTACATCCATTTCAATCGTTGCTAAAAATACGGCATCCGATTTCATCAGCAAACCACTATTTTTTGGGAAACATCATTTTATTCTAGAAAATTGCTACTCTTTAAATAGTTAATTGCACATTAAGAAAGCGTGTACTTTTGTTTTTAAATTTTGGGTGTGTTTTAAAAATCGAGTATTGTTGACTTCTTTTTGTTTTACTTTTGGCTGTGATCAGATCAGCTGACGTCTAGCTGCCGGTCTTGAGAGCGTACGAATACACTAACAAAGTATCGTTTATACCATTTCTTAACTTATTCAAACCGTCTATACAGTTGATATTACATAAGCACCAATATGTTATAACCTATCAAATTTTTTTGTTTATTACATTTAAAACAACACACACACACACTCTCTCTCTCTCTCTCTCTCTCTCTCTCTCTCTCTCTCTCACTCTTTCTCTCTCTCTCTCTCTCTCTCTCTCTCTCTCTCTCAACATATGGAAGAGACATAAATCAAGGAAAAAGTCTGTGAAAAATACAGCAACACAGAATGTGAATTGATTGCGGTAGAATTTGAATTTGAAAAACTAGTGAATATTGTAGTTTACAGACCCCCAAATACTAAGGAGTTTGACATAATAATAGAAAAAATAGATGATTTATGTAGAAACCATAAAGACTGGAATATACTCCTATCCGGAGATTTTAACTTTCCTTTCGTGGATTGGAAAGAACGGATAGAAGAAAGTGGTTGTATGTATACATATAAAAAAGAGAGTAATAGTAGCGCAGAAGATAAGAGTCAATTTGAAAAGCTTCAAGATATGCTATTAGAACATAATATGCAACAAATAAACCACATTCCAACAAGAAAGGAAAATGTCCTAGATCTAGTATTTGTGAATGAGGTGAATTATGTTAAAGAAATAATAGTGTATAACACGGGAATTTCAGACCACAATGTCATAGAATTGATAGTTCATTCCAAAGCAAGTGATCACAGAATTAATAAAAGCACAAAACTTTGGGAAGGATATGGAAAATATAACTTTTACAGTAAGAATATAAAATGGTCAGAAATAAATGAAGAACTGAATAAAGAATGGAAAAATGTATTTATAAGTGATAATATACAGGTAAATACGGACATACTGTACAAAATACTGGAGAAAATTGTTGAAAAATATGTACCGAAAAAAAACAATAAACAAAAGACGTGCATACCAAGAGACAGAAGGATCTTATTTCAGAAAATTAGAAAGTGGAAGAAAAATCTTGCAAAAGAAAAAAATGTGTGGAAAATGAAAGAAATAAAATGTAAGATAGAAAATGCAGAACAAAAGATTATACAGTCGAAAGAAAATGAAAAAAGGGACTTAGAAGAAAGGACACTTCAAAATATAAAAAGAAACCCCAAAGTACTTTACTCCTATGCAAAAAAGATGAATAAAAGGAGAATAGAAATAGGCCCTCTAAGAATTGAAGGACGGCTAACGAATGAAAAAAAGGAAATATGCAACACATTAGCAGAAAAATATAAGAGTGAGTTCACGCCAAGAATTGCGAATGAGAATAATGAAACAGAAATGAGAGAAGAAAATGTCGAATATCTAACGGATATAGATATTAATGAAGCAGATATTGTCACGGCTATAAACGAAATTAAAAATGGATCGGCAGCCGGACCAGATGGAGTTCCAGCGATTTTGTTAAAAAAAACTGCAAACACTATCGCGAAGCCGCTTGCAATACTGCTAAGACAGAGTATAGATATGAGCGAGATATATGTTAAACATAAATTAGCTTATATAACCCCTATCTTCAAAAGTGGATCAAGACTAGAGGCAAGCAATTATAGACCTGTTAGTCTAACATCACATATTATTAAAGTGTATGAGAGGGTAATAAAAAAGAAAATAATGAACCATTTGGTCAAAAATAATTTGTTTAATATGGGTCAACACGGTTTCGTACCTGGAAAAAGTACACAGACCCAACTGATAGCACACTATGAAAACATATACAATAATATGATAAATGAAAAAGACACAGATGTGATCTATCTAGATTTTGCAAAAGCCTTTGACAAGGTAGACCATAACATATTGGAGAAAAAAATGAGAAAGCATAATATTGTGGGAAAGATAGGAAAATGGGTAAAAGAATTCCTGCAAAACAGAAAACAGATAGTGGTTGCAAATGACGAGAAATCGGATGAAGCCCAGGTAATATCTGGTGTGCCCCAAGGTACGGTATTAGCTGCACTGCTATTTGTTATTATGATCTAAGACAGACTGTGGTGTTGAAAACTCCGTAGTGAGAAGTTTCGCCGATGACACAAGAATAAGTAGAGAAATTACTTGTGATGAAGATAGGAACTCACTACAAAGAGATCTAAACAAAATATATGAATGGGCGGAGATAAATAGGATGGTATTTAACTCCGATAAATTTGAATCAATAAATTATGGAAACAGAGAAGGAATGGTGTATGCATACAAGGGACCTAATAATGAGACAATCACAAACAAGGAAGCAATTAAAGACCTTGGTGTAATTTTAAATAGGAATATGTTATGCAACGACCAAATAGCAACACTGTTGGCTAAATGTAAAGCAAAAATGGGAATGTTATTCAGACACTTTAAAACAAGAAAAGCTGAACACGATAATGCTTTACAAAACTTATGTGCGTAGTACACTCGAGTACTGCAATGTGATATGGTACCCACACTACCAAAAGGATATTGCGCAAATAGAGAGTGTACAAAGGTCCTATACTGCTAGAATAGAAGAAGTTAAAGACCTTGACTACTGGGAAAGACTGCAATTTTTAAAACTATACAGTCTAGAAAGGAGATGAGAACGCTACATGATAATACAAGCATGGAAGCAAATAGAAGGAATTGCTGAAAACATCATGGAGCTTAAAATATCAGAAAGAGCAAGCCGAGGTAGATTAATAGTGCCAAAAAGCATTCCAGGTAAACTGAGAAAGGCGCACAGGACATTAATCCACTACGCACCAGCATCGATAATGCAGCGACTATTTAATGTGCTGCCAGCTCATCTAAGAAACATATCAGGAGTGAGTGTAGATGTGTTTAAGAATCAGCTCGATAAATACCTAAGATGCATCCCAGACCATCCAAGACTGGAAGATGCAAAATACACCGGAAGAGGCATTAGCAACTCTCTGGTGGATATACGAGGTGCCTCACACTGAGGGACCTGGGGGAACCCAATAAGGTAAGTCTCTCTCTCTCTCTCTCTCTCTCTCTGTGGGCTACTTTTCACTACCTCCCATTCCTTACCTCTCTCTATCTCTCTAACAAATGATATCTTTGTTGCTCCTCAAAGTTTCATTTATATTGAAAATCAATCATGATTCAATTTTCCTTACTTTCTCCAATCTCGCACCATCAGTCACATCGCGGTATTTTCGAAATTTCCGGAAAATCCGCAATATATGTATATACATGCGTTATGAAAAAAATCCGCGAAGTGGTGAATCCGCGATAGTCGAACCGCGAAGTAGCGAGGGATCACTTACAAGATGGCGCCCGGATGTGACGTCATACAGGTACTCAGCAGTAGGAGTAGGGCGTGCCTTCCATCAGGACGACATGGCTACCTCACCCAAAAATAGGATATATATATATATATATATATATATATATATATATATATATATATATATATATATATATATAATCCTTAAAGTTTTTCCTTTTAGGATATCGAATAATATTAGGTGACGTATTTTTGACACGCCACATAGCAATCTGCACCCCGCATAGCGTTTACGCTTCGAGGGGAAAAGTGGCAGAATAAAAGAGGAGCCGTTATAAAGTTCCTTTTCTCTGTTACTGCTAAAGTACCCCAATGGCGCTATAATCGCCCATCCAGATGGCACTATAATCGCCACCATCTTTATTCCTTTTTCTGTAGCAGTGTCGCTCGGTGGTTTTCCCAGTGCTCTCTCGTTATCAGGATTTATTATGCAATCTCCAGCTTCTTTGCCTCTGGAAAGTTGAGTATTTTATTCTTAAGCTGTATAAATTTAGCTCTGGCCGTGAAGTAAAAATTAATTTGAATTAAACTAATTTTTTGGCAGAGCTATTGCCTAGACCGGAGGCGCCTTTGGCACTGTCGTTCGTAACACGAGTTATTTAGTTAGCCAGAACGACCTTCCCGGTATAATAGCTTAAATAAAAATAATTAGCTATTTAGTCTTCATTGCTAGGAATTAATTATATTATGCCGATAGTATTCGCATTAGTTTCGGTGAATTAGGTAGCCGATCTTGCCGACGCTAGGCTTTCTAGCCTAGGCGTCATAGTTTACTCTCTTGCATGATATAATAAGTGTTCCTAGTGCTATTAAATTTAAATGAAGATAATGGGCAATTTATACATGTAACATATATGGATTGCATATAAATTCCCTCTTCTAAGCTAGTATACGAGAGAGCTTCGATGAGTTAGGTAGTCGATCTCGCTGTCGCTAGGCTAGTAGCCTAGTGGCTTTAGTATACTTTCTTACATCGCCCCGGTTACCCTCATATATAGGGTAATCCCTCTTTCCCTCTGAGTGTAGCCTATGGCAACAATCCTAGCTGATCTTGCCTTGAATTGTCATTCTCACAAAGTAGGCTAGGGTTTTTCTGCCCCTTCACCTAGCTACTGATGGTGCGCTTTGGGTTTGGGTTAGAACCTCAGAGTACTTGTCGTGTGCCGGCAACTGATCGATAGGGTGAATGTACTCCCCTGTCGGATATTGTTAGTTGGCATAGGGGGCTTTGCCTCCCTAGACTGCACCTGAAGGGGTCATGTGATCCCCTTCTCCCTGTGGTTTAGTCGACTAGTCCTGTGCTCGCAGACCCTAGGCTGAAGAATAGTGTTAATTTTTCTGCCTAGGATGGTGCCGGCATTGGGACTCTGTTTCTCTATGATTAAGGGTGGCGGCTAGATGATGCCAGCCCCCCTTACTGTATTGGCAGACCCTAGGCTGGGGAATGTATTCTCTGTCCGCCTAGGATGGCGCCGATACTGAAACAGAGCTTCCTTTAGATGTGGTAGGGCCGGCATGCCGCTGGCTCCTCTCACATCTTATACAGGACCCTTTTCCCTCCCCATTCTGTCCTTTAGTGATGGCCTAGCCATCACATCCCTGTGGCCGTTGTCCTACAATCTCGCCGACTGCCGGCAGGCTGTGGGGCCGGCTTGGGTTTCTGCCTGTATGGCCTAGTCCTATAGCTTCCCTATCGGACATGAGCTCCGGGATAGCTATAGCGGCAGGTCTAGCTGCCGGCAGGAGACCCATTTGCTTTAGAGTGTTCTTCAGTCCTTCCTTGAGCTGCCATCCACATCCTACGACCGGCAGATACCGGCACGGAGGTGGATGGGTGGAAGCTCAATTATTCTATATTCTCCCCTTCCATTAGAACCCTCATTCCGGAGGAACGAAGTGATACAGTGGCTAGTGCCGACACTCTTACATCACCCTTCACTCCTTGCTTTCTCTCTCTCTATTGGCTAGTGCCGCCAGCTACTAACCTAACTGGCGGCTGCCGGCCACTAACCTTGCCGGCAAGATGCAGGCTAGACGTGTGGTCCGACAGCCATTAATTCACTGTCACATCTGACTCTGCCGGCGAGAGCTGGCCGGGTCTGGTATTCCGGCCACTACCCCGTCACATTGAATGGTGGCGGGGATAGTGTGCTGACAGCCGGTGACCAGCCGGTGTCCGGCAAGCCACCGACAATCCGGTGGGCCGCCAGCCATAAAAATTATCAATATTGTGTCTGTTGAATTGAGCCTTATGTACTAGCCTTGCCGGCTGTTTGCCGGCAGCAACTATAGTATATGCATATACAGTAGCCAGTATATCTGTAGTATATAATATACTGCAGACAGAAAACTATGGTATAAAATTATACAGTATTATAGTTAAAATTTCCAACATACTCTGTGTATCCAAGCACAGTCTATTGTTGAGACCTTATATGATTGGGAAAGGAATTCCCTTTCTTTATACTAATAGATGATCAGTTATTTTGACCCTTATTATTAACTCTTTTGGAAATGGGTGTTGTTTACACTATTCAATCCTTATAGGCTAGACTCTTCCATCGGGCCTCTTAAAGAGGATAACCCTAGAATTAATATTGAGGGAGGTCACAGCAATTGGCTGGGCAGGAAACACACGTGTCTTTCCTATTTCATTTCTAGCTTATCTATCCTAAGCTATATGCAATAAAATAAAATGAAAAATATTATTATAAAAATTATTAGTTTATCTAGTGAGATAAACTACGTTATACTCATTTTATTTTCCTCTCTTTACAGGAGGACCATGTGAAGTGCAATAGCATCTTCTGCAACATCCGTAGCAGGAGCTTCTATGGCCATCTGGGGTGTAGGACACACTCCCGCTGCTCCATCACCAAGGCACCTCTCAAATACTGGGATCCACAGGTATGTACGGTAGGTAACAACCTGATGTATGAGGCTTTTGAAAATCCTAAGTCAACGGAGTCAAGGGATGCCGCTCGGGAAAAGCTGCGCAAATGGGTTCGTGGCTTCCAAAAGAATGCCACAGGCCTTACCTCCCTAGTGAGCGTATGAGAGCCCTTCTATTCCCCAAAGCATCTGCGGATGCTGTTATTCCTCAGCCTCACCCTGAGATCCCTTGCATCCAGATAGCCGTCAACACGGATGTCTTGGATGCAATGAAGGACACCCATCTAGATCATGAGAGGATGTCAGATGTGTCAGAGGATACCGAAAAGGACCTTCTGGCGGAAGGTCGAGATGAGGAGTCAACGTTGGCTCCAGAGACGGAGGAGGATGAAGTCGAAACAGTCTCTGTTTCGTCGGTTCCTGACCAAGAACCCGTGCCCTCTACGTCCTCCGCTCCTCAACCTGGGAGGTCGGACGACACTGTCTTCCATCAAAGCTATAATGGAAATGTTCAAGAAGAAGAGCGAACAAAGGAAAGCTGCATTCAGGAAGGAGATTCTTCAGATAACAGCGTCCCGTGGGTCTCAACGGAGACTCAACGTAAAGGATCTTCCCTCGTGTTCCGAGGTAAACCCATGGAGGCATGCCGAGTACATGCCGATTACAAAAGGTAGGATCTTTGTTTCAGAGAAGCTGGGAACTGTCCTTATCAAGGACATGGAGTTCTGGCCCAGCTTTGAGTCCTATCCAGACTGCTTCGTTCGTCTAAAGGTAGAACCGGTATCCAAGGAGGAGACAGAGCCTAAGGAGGTCATTGTGCTTGACCATGCGAAGGCTCAGACTTTGTTAGCCAGCAGTTTGAAGGACAGGGGCTTCACCAATTCGAAGGTGCCGGCCCTGAGCAAGAAACATCCCTCTTCTCTTGCTCCAGCAACTATGGCTTTCCCCTTTGCGGAAAAGTCGTTTAAGGCAGTGATTAAGGCAGTGGAAGCTGGGAAACCTTGCCCTGCATTGGAGGAGTGTAGGCCCCTTTCCCTAGCTTTGCCAACGGATCACAAAGACTGGAAGGATATTCAGCTTACCTTCTCAGTCGGGAAGTCAGAGGATGATATCGCTGGACGTCAGTTCAGCGAAAACCTCCCCAAGTTGTCTGAGTTTCTCTTGCGCAGGGAACAAGATACAAAGGAGAGACTAGCTGCCTCTCTGTCTCTCCAGGTGTCCATGAAGGCAATGGCCAGTGAACAAAGATCCCCGGATATGTTCATGGTCATGGCTAAAACACATTCGGCAACCCTAACTAAGGACTTCTACAGCTTTATTAGGGCAAGAAGGGCTAGTAGAGAGTTCGTGTTTGCCTCGGCTGCAGTCAGACCCGAACCCAGGAAGTTGATATCTTCCAATATCTGGGGGAAGGACCTATTCCCAAATGAATTGGTCAAAGAGATAGTCGACAAGGCCGCCACCGAGAATAAAAATCCTCTCCAGAAGAGGGGCATGTCGGCTAAGAGGAAGTCTTCTCCAGATGAGGGTCCCCACCCGAAGAAGAAGACAAAGAGGCCAAGAGTGCCTTCACGCCTTGCTAGACAACAACTTCCCATGACCGTGGTGCCACAGATGGTGGCACAGCCCCAACCCACCTACCAGATGGTACCCCAGATGGTGACTAAGTCACCCGCCTTCACTCCCGCCTATGAGAGGCAGTCCACTACCTTTCACCCTGAAGGTAGAGGGTCCAATAGAGGTTCCTCTAGACGTCCCTCGAGAGGAAGAGGGGGTAAGGGAGGACGTGGTCAAGGAGGCAAGCCCTCCGGAAACCAGAAGCAATGAGATGCTTCCGGTAGGAGGAAAACTCCGACTCTTCCGGGATCGTTGGACCTTCGATTCCTAGGCCCACAGCCTAATCAAGAATGGACTAGGTTGGAGCTGGAAAACAGCTCCACCATAATTTCCTCAGTTCTTCCAACACTCCACCCCCATTCTGGAAGAATATACCTGGGAGCTCTTGAGCAAACGGGTGATAAAGAGGGCAAAGTCCATCAAATTCCAAGGAAGGATGTTTTGTGTTCCCAAGAAGGACTCAGACAAACTCAGTCATTCTGATTCTGTCGCCACTCAACAAGTTTATCGAGAACGACAAGTTCAAGATGTTGACCCTTCAACACATAAGGAGCCTGTTGCCCAAAAGGGCATACACAGTCTCCATAGACATGGCAGATGCCTATTGGCACATTCCGATCAATCGCGAACTCTCCTCCTACCAAGGATTCAGACTAAAAAAAAAAAAGTACACTTTCACAGCCATGCTCTTCGGACTAAACATAGCCCCAAGAATCTTCACGAAGCTTGCAGAAGCAGTCGTTCAACAACTACGCCTACAAGGTGTCCAGGTGGTATCCTATCTGGATGATTGGCTGGTGTAGGCAGCATCCGAGTCGAAATGCATGCAAGCATCCAAGAAAGTGATCCAGTTCCTGGAACATCTAGGATTCAAGATCAACACCAAAAAGTCTCGACTATCACCAACTCAGAAATTCCAATGGCAAGGCATACATAGGGACTTGAGAGTCACATCGTCTCTCCATTCCATTAAAGAAGAGGTGAGAGATAGTGGGATCTGTCAAGAGACTTCTAAAATCCAACAGGATTTCAAGATGCCAACAGGAGAGAGTGCTGGGCTCCCTTCAGTTTGCATCAGTGACAGACCCAGTGCCAAGAGCACAGCTAAAAGATGAGTCAGGAGTCTGGAGAAGATACGCATCAAACGCTCGAAGAGATCTAAGAAGACCAATACCGATTCGGCTATGATCACTTCTCAAGCTATGGTCGGAGGCCAGGAACCTCAAGAGGTCAACACCTCTGCAACTGCCTCCACCTTCAGTCGTCATCCACACGGATGCATCATTGGAAGGATGGGAGGTCACTCTCATCAACGCGTTCAAGGAACTTGGTCCTCTCTATTCAAGACCTTCCATATCAACATTTTGGAGGCCATGACAGCCTTCCTCACACTGAGAAAATTATCCCCTCCCCCTTCAGTGCACATAAGACTGGTTTTGGACAGCGAGGTAGTAATGAGATGTCTGAATCGCCAAGGCTCGAGATCGCCTCAACTCAACCAAGTGATGTTGACAATCTTCCACTTAGCGGAAAAGAAGAGATGGCACTTGTCAGCAGTTCACCTTCAGGGGTTCTGCAATGTGACAGCAGACGCTCTATCCAGGATAACTCTGATAGAGTAAGAATGGTCCCTAGACGCAAGATCATTCTCCTTCATCTTATAAAAAGTCCCGGAACTGCAGATCAACCTCTTCGCAACGAGCGACAACAAGAAACTTCCTCGATACGTGGCCCCATACGAGGACCCTCTAGCCGAAGCAGTGGACGCCATGTCCCTCGACTGGAACAAATAGACCAGGGTTTACCTGTTCCCTCCATCCAACCTGCTGATGAAGGTCCTCAACAAGCTGAGATCTTTTCAAGGAACAGCAGCCCTAGTGGCTCCCAAGTGGCCCCGAAAGCAACTGGTTCCCCTTAATTCTGGAATTACAGCCGAGGCTGATTCCCCTGCCAGACCCAGTTCTATCCCAACAAGTACAGAAGTCGACTGTCTTCGCTTCATTGCAGAAAACCCAAGCCCTTCATCTTATGATTTTCTCTCCCTAGCAGTAAAGAAAAGGTTTGGGATCTCGAAAGAAAGTATAGACTTCTTAGAGGAATATAAGTCTAAATCTACCAAAAGGCATTATGAGTCATCTTGGAAGAAGTGGGTGGCCTTTGTCAAGGCAAGAAATCCAAAGGAAATCTCGATGGATTTCTGCTTGTCTTTCTTTATTCACCTTCATGAAGAAGGTTTAGCAGCCAACACGATAACTACGTGTAAATCTGACTTGACTAGGCCCTTGCTTTATGCTTTCCAAATAGACTTGTCTAATGAGGTTTTTAACAAAATCCCTAAGGCCTGTGCTAGGCTCAGGTCTGCAGCACCTCCAAGGCCCATCTCATGATCTTTGGATAAGGTACATTTTGCTTCAAGTTTGGACAACGATACTTGCTCTTTGAAAGATTTGACTCAAAATGTTATATTCTTGTTTGCTATAGCCTCACGGGCTAGAGTTATTGAGATAGTGTCCTTATCTAGGGAAGAAGGCTATATCCAGTTTGCTGAAACAGGAGAGCTAAATCTCTTTCCTGATGCCAAGAATGAGCTACCCACAAAGAGATGGGGTCCCTGGAGAATCTGCCCTCTGAAGGAAGATGTCTCGCTGTGTCCAGTGGAGAGTCTAAAGGTCTTTCTTCGCAGAACTTCAGACTTCAGGGGAGGACAGCTTTTTAAAGGTGAAACATCGGGCTCAAACTTATCCCTGAAACAACTAGGGCGAAGATCACCTACTTCATTCACAGAGCAGATCCTGACAGTACACCCGCAGGTCATGATCCTAGGAAAATTGCTTCTTCGTTAAATTTCTCCCAGTTCATGGATTTCGAGAGCGTTTGCTCATTTACTGGATGGAAGTCATCCAGAGTGTTTTTCAAACACAACGCGAAGCAAGTGCAAGAACTAAAACGATTCGTGGTAGCGGCAGGTAGTGTACTAAAACCTGTCGCTTAGTGCTGCGAGGAACAGTGAATTATGTGGGACTATAATTCTATAGGGTGTACATGTTGGCACTTTATAGTGCAACATGGTGAGTGAAATGTCATCATGGTGACATTATGGACTGTTCCAGTATACAAAGGTGATAAAACATAGACTGAACACTAAGTGCCATGTGTATTTTACACAAGTGTAAATAGACAGACTTTTCAGAAAGACATAGGAAAATTTATTAAATTTTCATGTGAGTGGCAAAGTTTTGTTTTCAGGTAAAACAAGTATTTCTGATTTATTCTGTCTATGTTAATAAATTATATTTCACTTGGAATTTTTATGCTATTATAAATGTACGTTGAAATTTTATTTATTGTTTGACAATAAATGATTAATTGTTTTGTGCGTTTTATTTCACCCTAAATATGTTAATAAAATTGTGTGAGTATTCATTTATTCCTTATTATTCTGCATAATGATATCAAACAAAGGTAGTAATTTTGGTCCGATATGTAAACAACCCTTTCTAGCTAGAACTAACTTGTTTCTATACAAGATACAAACTTGCCTCTTGTGGTATATGACTGGATTGCTATACCTCAGATGCTAAGGTTGTTGACATGCACCTGTGTTCATATTATGAATACAAACTTTGGCTAAAAGACATACAGTGAGACCTGTATGTCCCTTTGAATGCTAGGTTGGTCATATGATATATGCAACTTCGAGACTTTTTCCCGAGTCTATTTCGACTCTTCCCTGTAGGGGACAGGAAGCACTAACAGTCTATGATTAGATGAAATGACGTATAACGGTAATGTCATAGGTCTCTTAGGTCCACATGCCCAAGGAAATATTGTCTTGAGGTTTAAGGCACAACTGGGAAATCCACGGATACATTAATGCTCTGGTAAACTTCCATCAGGATGACATGGCCTGAGTCCAAAAAACAGATTTTAAGCGAAGCGAAAAATCTATTTTTGGGTGAGATAGCCATGTCGTCCTGATGGACCCGCCCTCCTTTCTATGAAAGGCCTTGGCAGGATCCCTCCCTATAATACTTTATCCATAAGTACCGGCTTAACGCTACAAGGAATAAAGATGGTGGCAATTATAGCGCCATCTGGATGAGCGATTATAGCGCCATCGGGGTACTTTAGCAGTAACGGAGGAAAGGAACTTTATAACGGCTCCTCTTTTATTTTGCCACTTTTCCCCTCGAAGCGTAAACGCTATGCGGGGTACAGATTGCTATGTGGCGTGTCAAGAATACGTCCCGATATTATGCGATACCCTAAAAGGAAAAACTTTAAGGATATTCGCGCCAGGAGTTAGAATTCTGGAGACCTTAAGTTATATTCTCTGGGAATATCACTGTAGTCAAATATACCCTAGGAAGCTACTTAAAGGAACCTTCCATCAGGACGACATGGCTATCTCACCCAAAAATAAATTTTTTGGATCACTCAAAATCCATTATATATATATATTTATATATATATATATATATATATATATATACACATATATACAGTATACATATATATATATATATATATATATATATATATATATATATATATATAAAAACTTCGAGAAATAATACTTAAAAGTTAGGAGACAGCAAGACAAAAGAAAGTTGATAATATTAGGAGAAGGTCAAAGTAATATAGAGCAGAAGAAATAGTTAAAAAGGAGAGAAATTTAGAATCGAACTGGGGCAGCAATTTCCCCCCAGTTTGAGAGCCCTCTTGCCCGTCACAATACTTCAAGAATGAGAAGAAACCACGACTTCGTCAAGGTATTCTCTCGTTAAGAGGGTCCCTTGGGGTGAGGGGAAGGGTCGCTTCACTAGGGCACACCGTCCCTCGAGAACCAGGGTTGACCTCAGTTATATGGCCAACGCTACTGTTTTGATGGTTCCCGGGAGGAAATCGACCGAACAGTAGCTTTGGGAAGAGGTCGGCGGGCGGTAGAAGAAGCTTGGATTTCTTCGACTTCGAGGAAGATCCAGAAGGCGACGAATCCCTTTTAGCCTTCTTCCTCCATTGGCGCCCAAACTTCAGTGCAGGTATTGTATTTGTCACACCGGCACCTCTACAAACAGGACATAACCAGTGCGGCTACATATCCACAGACAACATAAAGGTCCCGCAGCAGCGGCCCTCAGGTTCTGGGGAGGTCCGCATAAAGACGGCCTAGAAGAGAGCACAAACACACTGAAAAGAAAAAGTAAATAAATGATTAGTAGTAATGGCAAGTCAACAATGGTGAGGGGGAAGAGCAGTAATACCCGTTCACCACCCGAGCCAAAACCAAACTGAGTGATAAACCCAGTTGTGTGAGTGATAAGGGTAGTTACTAGCCCACACCCCCCTAACTAGCGTCTTTCAGCTTCACCGAAAGTAATTCCCTTATAAATAGTGTTGGTTTGTATCTAGTGATGGAAAAAAAAAAAATTTATCAACCCTCTGGCAATCAAAGCCATGACAAAATCGCTGTCAGGCACATTTTTTTAGGGCGAGCTATGATGTTATGTGTCATATTACTTAAGGCTCATTTTTTTAGGCCAAGCAATGATGTTATGTGTCAACCTACATATGTTGACATTTTGTAGGGTAATCAACTAAAGAATAAGCATAAACAGAAACCAAAAAAACTGCATTAGAAAGCTGAATAAATTGTAGCATTTATGGTTACATGAACGAAAGATGCCAAAGTGCACCATCAGTATATCAAATTAAATTTTCAATAACTTTTGGTTTAAAAATGTATAACTTTTCAAACTACTTACATTTCTAACTAGGTGACAGTTTAACAAACAAACAAAGCTATTCTTGAGAGCTAGCATAGATATCCTTTTCCCAAGTTAACCCAACCAGGAGGAAGCTTTTCCCAATTCATCATCATAAGTCCGTCATGTGATTCAGCTAGTTAAAGATATGTAATAGGTCCTACCGGTAGGATGGGAAAAAGGGGCCCCTTCCCCAGCAAATTGAGAGGTTTGTATTTATGAAATAAATGTATCTCAAATTTTATGGATTCACATGCAGTGCTAACCTCCTGTGTAACTTGCCAATGGGCTTTACTATGGAAACAAAGAATTCTAAAAGCTCTTTTACATAATCATTGGTCTCCAGTGACATATGCAAAATAAAAAAAAGGACAAAACAAAAATTATCAGGACATAAGAAAGGACCTCCTAGGACACAACAGGGGTAATATAGACGTATGCTTAATGCAAAATAAATTAGTCACAGAAAATTCAGGTAGTGAAAAAAGTGGAGATACAATAGAATCATAATTATGCTTTTTTAACCTGTCTTAACCCCTACTAATGGTTGATAAAAATGTCATTAAACAAGGATGGATTAGCATCATAATTTTTTTCTACTGTAAAAACATGAGCACTTTTATAGTATCATTAACCTGAGAGTTTTGATATGAGTGCCTTCAGCGTGATGAGTGAGCTTTCGCTTAGGCACAAAAATCACACTCTAAGGGTGGATAATTCTCATCACATAAACATAATAGGCTGAAAGAAGGCTCGTAAACACTTCTCCCCATCCAATATCAATCTCATAGGACCTACAAAGTGTTTTGTCTCAGGAAAGTACTCTTAGACTCCCTGATAGAACTTAGATTTGCCAGCTTGATTTGTCAAAATCAAAGCTAGAAAAACTGATTGAGAGGAAAATCACTAACCCAATATTTGCATGACCTAAATAGGTATCAAGAGACACTACACATAAAAAGTAGCATTTCAGTAAAGAAGCTAAGGGCATGGTTAATAGGACAAAGTGAAGCTATTCAAAAGCATGGAAAAAGTCTTACAAGAACTTTGAAATTAAACCATTGTTCTCTATACTTGGGTAGTGCCATAACCTCTGTACCATAGTCTTTCACAGCCTTGGGTTAGAGTTCTCCTGCTTGAGGGTACACTCGGGCACAATATTCTATCTTATTTCTCTTCTTATTGTTTTGTTCAAGTTTTGATAGTTTATATGGGAATTATTAATTCTAATGTTGTTACTGTTTTTAAAATATTTTATTCTTTTTTTCCTTTCCTCACTGGGCTATTTTAACTGTTGGAGCCCCTGGGCTTATAGCATTCTGCTTCTCCAACTATGGTTGTAGCTTACCAAGTAATAATAAACGGATTTTGAGCGAAGCGAAAAATCTATTTTTGGGTGAGATAGCCATGGCGTCCTGATGGAAGGTTCCTTTTTGGTAGCTTCCTTGGGTATATAACTACTAAGATATTCCCAGAAAAATTAACCACAGGTTATCACAGAATTCTAACTTCTGGAGCGAGTATCCTGAAGGTTTCCCTTTAAGACATCGTATATCAACAGGGGACGCATGTATTAACGCGCCACATAGCTATCTGCACCCCATACAGAGTTAACACTTCGATATGGAGGGACGGAGAATAGCTGGGGAGCTGTTCCACAGCTAATCTCGTCCGTGGCTACTTATGGTACTCGAGACGTAAACAAACGGGCGCCCTTGCTAAATGACGTCACGTCCGTCCTCATCCTGAAGCCAGTTGCTTGCCGATCACCATGATACAGCAGCGCAGGGTAGGACCTTACAAACTGAACGAAGTAGCAGGGAGGGTCAATCAAGACGCCATGGCTATCTCACACAAAAATCCGTTTTTTGGGCTCAAGCCATGGCGTCCTGATGGAAGAGTACCAGAGAATCAATGTATCGTGGTAGATTTTCCCCTTGTAGTGTAAGTGCCTAGGGCTTTGACAGGATAAGCATAGTAACCTCAATAGGAGAACCGATGGGAAGAAACTTCCTGCCCCCCCTGGCAGCGAAGTCCCGACAGACCATGCCGAAGATCAAAGTGGTCATCGAAGGGCTACTCACCTTGCTGGGAGAACATGAAGAACTCGGAGACAAGACTGAATGGTTGGCATTCATATAGGAATATTCACAAAGGCAGACAAGTGGTGGTTAGGCACTGTATGTGAATAGAGAGTCGTCTGGTCTCTAAGGTATGATGTAAGTAAGTATTCGTGTAGGAATATTACATTGCAGAAGTGAGTATATGATAAGGGTTGAACCCTTAGTCATCTTCATCGACATAAGAGGAAGGGGATAATAAAACTATGACAGTCATGTATTTCATAGTATAAGTATGAGCGGATTGAGACGCACAAGTAATAAAATAGAAATTTTATTTCACAATTGCAGAACATGTTAAGGAAATGCAATAAAATTGTAAAAATTATTTACAATAAATTATAATGTACATAGTCACGAAAGACTTGCTCTTGAATCTGAAAGGGAATTTCAAATTATTAGTAGGCACTCGTTCCAGAGGAACGTCAGTCTATTAAATAAAACACATCATGCTCTAGGCATGCGGCACTCATGTGACGACTATGACATTTCACCTGGGAGAAGAACAGTCTATGAAAAAGCACTAAGTGTTTTTTAAATCACTACGTATCACGCGAGGGTCAACATAGGCACCCGAGGAGTTAAAGTCCCAAGTAACTCACTGTTCTATGCAGAGTTAGGTGCAGGTTTCATAACACTACCTGCGGCTACCACAAAATGTTTGACTTCGTGCACTTGTTTCGCATAATGTTTGAAGAAAACACGCGAGGATTTCCAGCCTGTGAAACTCTTAAGGCTTTCGAAATCCATACTCTGAAAAAAATTCAGAGATGATGCAACTTTTCTAGGATCGTGACCGGCGGGTGAACTTTCAGGATCCGCTCTGCGAATGAAGTAGGTGATATTCGCTCTTAGTTGTTTCAGTGACAGGTCACTGTCCGAAGTTTCTCCTTTAAAGAGTTGGCCTCCACCAAAGTCCGAAGTTCTATGAAGATAGACCTTGAGGCTCTCTACTGGACATAGAGAGGCATCTTCTTTCAGGGGGCATATTCTCCAAGGGCCCCATCTTTTGGTGGGTAATTTGTTTTTGGCGAGAAACGTCGGATCCGGGAAGAGGGTAAGGTCACCTGAATCTGTAAACAGGATGTGGCCCTCGTCCCTTGATAATGCCACTATTTCGCTGACTCGGGCTCCTGAAGCAAGAGCAAAAAGAAAGATAACTTTCTGAGTCATATCCTTGAGAGGGCACGAATCATTGTCCAAGTTGGAGGCCAAATGGAGTTTATTGAAGATGTCGTTGGACAGATCAATCTGGAAGGCATACATTAGTGGTCTAGTCAAGGCCGATTTGCAATAAGAAATCGTATTGGCTGCCAAGCCCTGTCCATGAAGGTGAATAAAGAAGGACATGCAAAAATCAATGGTGATTTCCGTAGGATTTTTGCCTTGACGAATGAGACCCATTTTCTCCAGGATGATTCGTATTGCCGTCGTGTGGATTCGGTCTTGTATTCCTCGAGGAAGTCTAGACTTTTCTTCGAGATCCCAAACCTTTTCTTCGCGGCTAGGGAGAGAAAATCATGAGATGAAGGTCCTTGATTTTCGATGATGAAGCGAAGACAGTCGACTTCTGTACTCGCTGGGAGAGTACTGGGCCCGGGAGAGGGATCAGCGTGGGCTGCAGCTCTAGGACCAGGGGGTACCAATTGCTCCGGGGCCACTTGGGAGCCACTAGGGCCGCTGTCCCTTTGAAGGTTCTCAGCTTGGAGAGGACTTTCAGCAGAAGGTTGGTGGGAGGGAACAGGTAGATCTTGGACCATCTGTTCCAGTCCAGTGACATGGCGTCCACTGCTTCTGCCTTGGGGTCCTCGGACGGGGCTACATATCGAGGAAGTTGATTACTGTCGCTCGTTGCGAAGAGATCGGTCTGAAGTTCTGGGACTTGGTGAGAGATGAAGGAGAATGATCTTGCGTCTAGAGACCATTCCGACTCTATCGGACTTGTCCGGGATAGAGCGTCCGCCGTCACGTTGCGGGATCCTTGTAGGTGAACTGCAGACAGGTGCCATTTCTTCTTCTCTGCCAGACGGAAGATTGTCAGAAGCACCTGATTTATCTGGGGCGATCTTGAGCCTTGGCGATTGAGACATCGAACTACCACCAAGTTGTCTAGGGATAGACGAATATGGATCGAGGGAGGTGGGGAGAGTTTCTTCAGCGTTAGAAGGACCGCCATGGCCTCCAAGATGTTGATGTGAAACGTCTTGAATAGGGGAGACCATGTGCCTTGAGCCTATTTTTGGTGGGAGTGACCTCCCCAACCCTCCAGCGAAGCATCCGTGTGGATGTTGAGTGATGGAGGTTGGTGTTGAAGAGGAATGGACCTTTTCAGGGCCTTTGCTTCCGACCACGGCTTGAGGAGCAGCTGAAGTCTGTTTGGGAGCCGTCTCTTGAGGTCTCTTCGAGCGATGGATGCGGAACGTCTCCAGACTCCTGCGGCATCCTTTAGCTATGCACGTAGCACTGGGTTTGTCATTGAGGCTAACTGTAAAGAGCCTAGAACTCGTTCCTGCTGACGTCTTGAGATCCGTTTGGATTTCAGCAGTCGCTTGACAGACCCTGCTATTTCCTTCCTTTTCTTCTGGGGGATGGAAAGGCGGTGTGACTGAAGGTTCCACTGGATTCCTAGCCATTGGAACCTTTGAGCTGGAGAGAGGCGAGATTTCTTCGCGTTTATCTTGAATCCCAGGTGTTCTAGGAACTGGGTGACTTTGTTGCAGGATTTTAAACAATCCTCGGGTGATGGAGCCCAGGCTAGCCAGTCGTCGAGGTAGGCCATCACCTGGACGTCTCGGAGGCGCAGCTGTTGAACGATGGCATCTGCCAGCTTTGTGAAGATCCGAGGGGCCACGTTGAGGCCGAAGGGCATGGCCCTGAAGGCGTAGCTTTTCCTTTGGAGTCGAAATCCTAGGTAGGAGGAAGCGTGGTGGTTCATTGGAACGTACCAATAGGCATCCGCCAGGTCTATGGAGACCGTGTAGGAACCCTGAGGCAGAGGGGTCCTTATCTGATGAAGAGTCAGCATCTTGAACTTGTTGTTCGCTATGAACTTGTTGAGGGGGGATAAGTCTAGAATGACTCTGAGCTTGTCGGAGTCCTTCTTGGGGACGCAAAACAGTCTCCCTTGGAACCTGGTTGACTTTACTCTCCTAATCACCTTCTTGTTCAAAAGATCTAGGACATATTCTTCCAGAAGGGGGGTTGATTGTTGGAAGAATTGCTGGAAGGTTGGGGGTGGTTGAGTCCAACTCCAGCCTAGACCCTTGATGACGATGCTGTGTGCCCAGGGATCGAAGGTCCGACGATCCTGGAATTGGCGGAGTCTTCCTCCCACCAGAAGCACTTCATTGCTTCTGGTGTCCCGAGGGTTTACCACCTCGGCCGCTAGCTCCCTTTCCTCCTCTGCCTCTGGAGGGACGGCGAGATGCGTCTCTGCCTGCACCTCTGCTTGAGCCTCTACCTTTGGGACGAAAGGTAATCGTCTGTTGCTCAAAGGCAGGGGTGAAAACCGGTGATTGGGACAAGACCGGTTGGGTGACCAGCTGAAAGGTCTGTTGTGGCTGAGCAGCCACTTGGGGAGTAGCGGGTCCCGGAAACTGCCGTCTCTGTTGACGTTGCTGGGGTTTCGGCTTGGAGGATCTCCTGTTAGGTTGAGAGCAGTCGTCCTGAGAGGATTTCCTCTTCTTCGACATGCCCCACTTGTGAAGAAGGTTCCTGTTCTCCGTGGCGGCCTTGTCGGTAATCTCTTTCACCAGATCAGAGGGAAAGAGGTGTTTACCCCAGATGTTGGAGGAAAACAGCCTCCGGGGTTCGTGTCTCACTGTGGCACTTGAGAACACGAATTCACGACAGGCTCTCCGAGCCTTCATGAAGCTGTATAAGTCCTTGACTACAGTCGCCAGATGCGTCTTGGCGAGCACCATGTAGTGGTCGGGGACTCTAGTGTCACCGGCCATGACATCAAGCTGGACCTGGAGGGACATGGATGCGGCAAGCCTTTCCTTCGTATCTTGTTCCCGACGAAGGAGATGGTCATTAAGTTTCGGGAGGTCTTCGTTAAACTGACGTCCAGCAACGTCAGGATCTAGTTTTCCCACCACAAAGGTATGTTGGACATCCTTCCAATGTCGAGCATCGGGGGGAGTGACCAGGGAGAAGGGTCTGCACTCCTCCAGTGCAGGGCAAGGTTTCCCTTCTTCCACTGCCCTGTGTACCGCTGCGAAGGCCTTTTCCATGAAGGGGAGGATCACATCATCAGGTGCGACGTAGGTAGGGTGCTTCTTGCTCAATGCCGGAAGCTTTGAGCAGGTAAAATCCCTACTTTTAAGGGTGTTGGCCATCATAGCCTGGGCCTTCGGGAGAGCGAACACTATCACCTCCTTAGGTTCGGTCTCTTCTTTAGAGGCAGGTTCGGTCTCTTCTTTAGAGGCAGGTTCGGATCGAAGCCGGACGTAACAGTCCGGGTAAGCCTCAAAACTTGGGAAGAACTCCACTTCTTCCAGGACAACCAAGCCGACCTTCTCACTGATGAAGATCCTGCCCATTGCGATCGGCATATGCTCGGCATACCTCCAGGGGTTGGCGTGCGAGCATGCAGGGAGGTCCTTAACCGAAATCCTTTTCGGCTCCTTGGAACTTCCCATGGTCCTGATGTATTCGTGTGTCTCACGGAGTTTCTTGTCCATGATGGCTTCGAGCATCCGAAACATCTCCTGGGCGCTGGTTGGGATGGGGTCCGGGGTGGCGGAGGTAGACGGGAGTGATACTTCCGTCGGTGTAGGAGTTGGGGTGGTGGTGGAAGGCGGAGCGACCTCTTGCTCCGACCCAGCGTATTCCACTTGGTCCTACTCATAGTCCAATTCTTCGGCCATGAGGTTCCTCTCCGTTGTCTCCGACACTTCCGACATACGCTCCGCGTTGTCGGTATCCAGGCAACACTCGCGCATGGACTGAGCCATGACAACATCGGGTTCCACCGTGATCTGGACGGTGGGGATCTGATCCTTGGGGACCACAGAGTCTGGGGATGCCTTTGGGAACAGTAAGGCCCTCAAGTCTTCGGTGGCAAGGTACGGTCCAGTGGCGTTCTTCTGGAAGCCACGCACCCATTTGCGTAGCTTCTCTCGAGAAGCGTCCCTAACCTCCGCTGAGGGAGGGTTATTGAACGCCTCGACCAGGCGTTCCTGGCAGACCGTACAGTTCAGTGGGTCCCAGAACTTCAGATCATCTTTTTTGTTTGCACAAGGGGCGTGAGTCCTACACGCCGTGTGCCCATAAAAGTGCGGGCGCTTCACTCCACAGAAGCCATGGTCGCACTTCACGTACTCCTCCTGTAAGAGAAAGAGGACGTGAGTATGGGGGAGTCATAAGGATGACTTCTATTCTAAGGTTAAGTATTAAATGATTAATCTTTAACCTAATATTAAGTGGTAGAAACACTGTGACGTTCAGAGAGTGGGCGGAAAAGAAGGAGATAGACACATCCTCCGTGTAACCTGCCCGGCCGGTTACCGTAACCTTAGGCTATCTGTAGGCAATTTGTTGTGACCGAGGACACAGGGCAGAATTCAACATAGCATGCCGTGAAGGCAGTGGGAATTCTAGTGGGGATTGCCAAGGATATAGAACTGGGACTGAGGCCACTCAGACCCTAGGATTGGGAACGTAGAAGATCCCATAGGGTAACGGTTTCCGGTAACCGGCCGTGCTAAGATACACGTAGCATGCTGGAAATCTGTGATATGCCAGAAGACAGCATGGTTACTAATGGAACGGTAAGGCAATACCTATCCATTATGCAATTAAACCATCTGGTTGCGATGTAGGGCTATCAACATCAGATAATAGCTAGAAGAAGGGGGTGCAAGTCGCCTTGACGCCTCCGGAAGGCTCCGGCAGACCGCCGGCACGCCGGAGGCCGCTCCAGCAGAGTTTCTGGCATTAGGGAAGACAATATAGAAGTCAAGATTAATACCAGGGTGGCGGCCGCCAGCACAGCGGCGGCACGCCGGCGGGGAGCGGCGGCTCCGGCAGCCGGAGGTTGCCGGCTTGGTGACAGGAACAAGGATGGTTATAGCAGAACCGGACTGCCGGCAGCGGATGCCGGCACTCCGGGGGCCGGCCGGTGGACGGACGACTGAAGCTATGAGGAAAGAGGGAAGGCCATTGGCTAGGAGCCGGCGGCAGGCGGCAGTCCCCCGGCACACGGAGGACTGGCGGCCCAGAGGGCAAGGGATAAGTCACTAAGGTAGGAGGTGGGTATCACCGACAGTGGAGGCGCCAAGGGACCGGCACCAGGATAGTGAAAGAGATAGAAGGAGGGATGTAGGGGTCCGGCCACGGACCCCAAGACATCCCACCTGAGTGGGTGTACCCATGATAGAGGCTAGCCCTATCACCCAGAAGCAGGGGCCGCAGAGGACCGGGAGCTAAGGGAGCCCAAGGGAGGGCAGGGAACACCCAAGAGGGGGGGAGAACCCCTGCAGACAGAACGCATCCAGTGGCTAACCCCATAGGACACTATGAAGGGTATATGTACCAGAGCGGACTGCACACAGGAGCTCAAGGTAGCCCTATCACTCCACCCTAAGGAGGAGTTGTAGGACAGGGGACAGATGGGTATAGACTAACCTAAGTATAGGCTAGGCCATACAAGAGATAGGTGGGGAGGGGAGAAGAGAAGGGTCTTCTGTGGAGGAGGTTCTGTACCAGGGCAGCCACCGAGGAAGGGAGGACACTCCCTAGCCTAAGGTAAGGCAGCCTGTCTGAAACGGTGCATGGGTATCGTTTCAGCAAGGTACAGAGCTAACTCCCCCAAAACCTAACCTAGAGCAGGGAGGTTACACCCTGAACCAGGAAGGATGGAAGACATATCGCTATTGCAGGGAAGGTCGGAGACCTAGCCCCAGCAATAGAGGACGGACTAGCCGTTCCTCATTCTCGGACGCCACCTTAAGGGGGGATCATTCCCTTAGGGGGGTACAGAGAAGCGATATATAATCTGACAAGAGCCTGATCCCCTTACGTGGTAGGGGGAGCAAGGCTACACAGAGGGGATGCCCTAAGGCAGGGGATGAAGGAAGCATATAGGGGTCCTACTTGTAGGTTAGGTTAGAAAGGCACACTAACTAACCTATCCCCTATATGGTCCCTGAAGGCGAAAACACTTGCATTACAGTCAACAGTATTGTAAAATAATGCCACTATCTTCATAAATAAACCTAGGATCACTGATAAATATCATGCATGAACACTGATATAGGCGCTCTGGCCTAGGGGCTAGACTAGCCAACTGGTATGGGGTCAGTTGATGACCGATAATAAAGCGTCAAAACACGATATAAAAGTTCCTAGCTATGAAGACTAAATAACTAATAGTATCGATTAGTTAATGAGGCCGGAAAACGCTGTTGAGGCTATCTAAATAAGGCATGCAAAACAACAGCGACGCCATAAAATGGCCGGTCCGGTCGAGGCACAGCTCTGCCACAAAACATCAAATATCTCGAAAAGTAAAAGTTACTTTACGGTCAGAGCTTATTTAAACAATACTGGAACCTTGTACTCAACTTTCCAGAAGAAGGCGAGGCCGAGGGTAGAGAAATGGCTAAGATGCAAGTCGATAAAGATCACACAGGGAAAAGTCCGACTAGTAAGGCAAGCTACTAAACGAAGGATGAGGACGGACGTGACGTCATTTAGCAATGGCGCCCGTTTGTTTACGTCTCGAGTACCAAAAGTAGCAACGGACGAGATTAGCTGTGGAACAGCTCCCCAGCTATTCTCCGTCCCTCCATATTGAAGTGTTAACTCTGTATGGGGTACAGATAGCTATGTGGCGCGTTAATACATGCGTCCCCTGTTGATATACGATGTCTTAAAGGGAAACCTTTAGGATACTCGCTCCAGAAGTTAGAATTCTGTGATAACCTGTGGTTAAATTCTCTGGGAATATCTTAGTAGTTATATACCCAAGGAAGCTACCAAAAAGGAACCTTCCATCAGGACGCCATGGCTTGAGCCCAAAAATAATAATAATAATAATAATAATAATAATAATAATAATAATAATAATAATAATAAGCACCTGGTCAAGAACCAAGTGAAAGAAGCTAATCACCTGAAGTAGTTAAGAAATCGTCAAAATCGAGAGACATTTGGAGTGATCAAATTGGTTGAATTTGCAATGAATCAGGCTGAGATGGAGAGAAAAGAACAGTTCCTTGATACTGTTTAGATAAAATTCATGAATAGACTTCTCTCCTGATGACTGAGTGGTCCACCAGTTGATTCTTCCTGCAAAGAATGTACCTGGTAGACCACTGTAAGGTTTCACCAAGTACCCACTTGTATAACTGCAAGCACTATGATAATGTAGAACAACACAACTGAAGGTTACCCATCTGATCCAAAGGACTAAGCAAAGGCTATCGCAATACTCTTCCAGGAAACAGGATTAGGCCTACAAGATGATGAGTCTCTTGCTGTGTGTTTACATCTGAAAAGAACTGATCTTTCAAGTTTACATCCCTTTCCTCCCTTAACATATCTGAGAATGGAACCATATGAGGAGGAGAGTTCATAGGAACTATACTGTTAGGAACCTACTGTTGCTCCATCTTGAAGGTATCCCTCTTCTTAGAATGAGTGTAGGAGAAGACTACATATACTATGTCAATGGCAGCCAGAAAAGGTGTCAGTCCTCAGTGTGTTCATCCAAGGATGATATTAAGTAGCAGAAAACTATTACACAAGCTGTGAATATTTTTCCTATTAAACAGGAACAGCCATGTTACTCCAAGAACTTACTGGGATGGGATTGTAACAGCAAAGACATATTCTCAGATTCTAGTTAGACACAAGATTGGCCTCCCCAAATATCACAATACTATGACTGATTAAAAAAAAAGGAGTGAATTCCCAATTGGTACAAAGGTCCTGGACTACATCAATCCACAAGTCATCTAGTTATACATCTATTGATGCATCACGAGTGAGAAGGCCCAAGGTTAGAAAACTGATGAATGGAGAAGTAAACACCGGTGAAGTTATAATCTATATGAAAGCTAACTTTGAACCGAGCTAACACTTCCAGGAAGAAAATAAGGTAATTTACTTCTGATATAAGTAAACCCTTGGCTCTAACTGGCTTGGTTACAGAGCACTTACTTAGCAACAGGTTAGTAAGGATGCAGTGGTAGTGCTTACTCACTCACATGTCATCCCTTACCTTGTTTATTATGTTTGGGTCTTTTTATTATACCGGGAACCCATTGCGATAATGCCACTAAAGAGTTATTGGGTCCTTTGACTGGCCAGGCAGTAAAACACTGGATTCCTCTCTGGTTATGAATGCTTTTCCCTTTGCATTCATATATCTGGCCTATTCTTTGCATATTCTCCTCTTTCCTATTATTCTTTACTAGACGCAGCAAACCACACTATTCTTCTTTACTCAAGTGGTTCTTCTTAGATAGCAGTATAGTATCTGTACCAATGTCTTTCACTCTCTTCAATGTCATGCTTGAGGGAACTCTCAGGCACACTATTCTATAGTCACTGTCCTTCCTTCAGTTGAAGTGGCTGTCCTGTAGGGTACAAAGCCATTCATAGTGTCAGCCCCACCATGTTGATAATCTTCATCAGACATTTTGTCTTTCAGACAACAGGTTGCATTTTTATTTCCTCTATATATAGCCATGTACTATTGCAATCAAAAGTTTCTTTCTAATCTGGGTGGCAAGTCGAAACAGCTACCGCATCCTTTTTGGATGTTAGATTGATGCTGCTAGCACAGCCACTTCACCATGTAAACTAACAATAGGGAAGTTGAGCGTTGTTCAGTATAAAATAATTGATACTCTCTCTCTCTCTCTCTCTCTCTCTCTCTCTCTCTCTCTCTCTCTCTCTCTCTCTCTCTCTCTCTCTCTCTCTCAGATGCTGAAGACTTGATGAGGATGAGGGGCTTAGGGATTAACAGCTGGGCTCTAATGAACAGTGGGAACTGCTTTCCCAATGGATCTCGGTGCTCAATTGTTGATACAACTAAATTAGTCAGCACTTTCTCTCCTTTCTTTTGATTACTTTCTTTTATTTCCCCATCTCTTCCTATTAGGCATGAGCTTCTTGACAACTTTGGCTTGTAGGACTTTGGCTTTGACTGCTTCTTTGGATTTGGCACAGGGTGGGATGGATGGCATACCATTTCAACCTGTACAAATTTAGACGCCATCACCCTCTGGCAGACACCATTGGGTGCAGACATAGTCTGTTAAGAGTCGGGCTTCAGTGATCCGGTTTTAAGTCGCCCATATTTGTGGGTAATGGGTGACGCCAGGCATTGGAGTCGTTGATGGGAGGGGCTAACTACCCCCACTGACCAGTGCACGCCCACCTAAAGAGAGGCAGCCCCTCTCTAATAGAGGACTGGTCCCCGCTGAAGCTTCTTCTTGTGTTGGGCCACATGAGATAGGAGGACTGACATCCTCCGATAAGTGGTGGATAACCCGGCTCGCTACTTCTTTAAAAAACTAACCCCTCTGTTGACGACCTGGAAATACTAAACGACCACTGTACTAATGCTAAAAAACAAAGAATTTGGGTGACATGGAGAATTTGCGAATCCTTCATGTCACACAGATTCCCATAGAAACCAATTATGATGTGCTGTATACATCATTTCAATGTTATGATCACATCAGGAAAATTAGAATGAGGCTTGAAGGTGACAAATGAGATTCATGGATATCATTTTATAACCACGATGAAGCATTCAATGCAATCAGTAATATCATGAATATTAAAATCAAGGGTGCTCTTTGCGATCGGGTACCTATGGATCTAGATGCATACACACCTGCAGATTGGATTGATAAAGGTATAGAGGTAGTTGTACCCTCCTAGAGAAAGCCAAAGCCACCAAAGTGGCTTGTTGCTCAGTCAAAAAGGAGTACTGGGAATTATTTAAAGATATGTAAATTTCTTCAAAAGAAAGTAAGTACCATCGCACCAGGAGATATATCTCGGTTTGGAAAGAAGAGTTTCCTCATAAGTGCCAAATCAGAAACTCAGTCTCTTATACTTTGCAATTTAAATATAGAGAATGATGACATAAAGCTGGGTGTGAAACCCCATCTAAACTTCAGTTATGGAAGGGAAGTAGTTTTTAATAGAGACTTAAAGAGTTTACAGAAGAGGAGATATTGGCCATGTGTCCTTTAACTGTGTGGAAAGTGCATAAAGTCCCTGGAACGTCAATGATTATCCTGACTTTCCAGAACGCTGATGTGCCTTTCCACATTTACATAGAAAATGACCGGATTAAAGTTCAAACTTTTAAGCAGAAGCCGCTGCAGTGTTTTGATTGCTTTAGACATGGGCATCCATCTAAAGTTTGCAAGAATGATGAAATGTGTAGTACTTGCTCCAATGTTTACCATGGAGAATGTACACTAGAGACCAATTGAATAAACTGCAATTTGAATCATAAATCTACTGATAGGAACTGCCAGCAATATAAGTTGAAAGAGACTGCTCTCAATAAATCCAGTATCGAACACACAAGTGTGGGGCATGCCAAGAGACTATTGAGTAAATGAGCCAGTTATGCAAAGGTATTGAAATCAGGGGGAAAACTGAGGCAGGAGACATTCAACCCGCCTATTACTGCCTCTATTCCCCAGAAAAGAAATTCGCCATCTTCACTCACCTCTATCAAACCTTTGTCCCCCCCCCTACAAAGGATAATAGTAACCTCTCTCAGGCTATATCTTTGCCTGATTTGATGGACGTTCCACATAAAAGAGTTATCAGGTGCACCTGTAGTGGGGAAAACACCAAAACCTAACAAATCACCACCTGTCAATAGGAAAAGAGAGAGACCTCCATCTCTCTCACCCCCATTCCATTAAAAACACCAAAGTTATGACATCAAATAGATATGATGTTCTGCCTGTTGATATTTCAGATCAACAGGAAAACTTCTTTAATCAATCAAAAATTCAAGTTGAGGTCCACCATCCCCAACAAGAATTAAATAAAAAGAACACTGAAAAGGCTAATATAAAACCTAACTTATCAAGACCCATACTTAAGAAGCCTACAGAAAATATTGTCAACTCAAAACTATCAATGGGAAGACCTCATCAAAGATGTCTTCCAGAAAATAATACATAGTTTTCTCCTCCATTTTGCAATGGAATTGTCAAGGTTTAAGGGCCAAATATGAAGAACTTAAGCTCTTAATTCACAAGCATTCCCCCATAATTGTATGTCTACAAGAGAGCAAGCTTGAGGCTAATATCCCTTGTCCTAGTGAATATGTTAGCTATAAGACACCATATAATCATCGAGTAGGGAGCCATGGCAGAAGCCTTTTATATGTTGGTCAAGATGTTCTACAAATACCCTTATCTATTCATACACCTCTGCAAGCAGTGGTTGTACAGATTGATATAGGGAGAAAATATACAATCTGCTCTCTGTACTTGCCTCCAAATGACAACATATCGTATGATAATTTAGTAGAGGTGATTACACAGCTCCCTCAACCTTTTCTTTTACTTGGAGATTTGAATGGTAGACATCCTTTGTGGGGTGATATTTTAGCAAACACCAGGGGCAATATTATATCATCAAATGTGGAAAACGAGATTGTGGGATTCCTTAATACTGGAGAGCCCACACATTTCCATGTTCAGACAGATACCTTGTTATACATTGACCTTTCAATTGGAAGCTCTAACTGCCTTCTTGATTTCAATTGGAGGACATTAGATGATTGGCATACTACTGGTCATGCACCAGTAATTATAAACACCGTCTACCTTTACAAAGATCTCCACGATGGAATCTTGATAAGGCGGACAGGGATAGATTTCGTGAGCTACGTGAAATTGAAGGAAACGCAGAACAGTTTGAAAATATTGATGATACCATAGACTTACTGAATGGAATCCTTCATACAGCATTAGTTAATTCAATTCCCAAAACAACAGGGTTATTCAAACAATGACCAGTCCCCTGGTGATCTTCAGAACTAACCGCCCTGCAAAGAGCCACAGGAAGGTCTTTAACTCGACTGTGCAGACACCGCACTGAGGGCGATTTGACTATATACAAGAAATGTAGAGCACAGTTCCGTTGTGCCATGAAGGAAGCTAGGCGCCAGTCATGGGTGTCTTTTGTTTCCTCCATTAACATTAAAACACCACCGTCTGCTGTGTGGAGGAAAATAAAAAAAGATTGCCAGAAAATTTACCCGACCCCACCACCAGTGTTGAAGGTGAACGGTCAGTATGTGACTGAAGCAAATGATGTCAGCAATGCCCTGGCTGACCATTTTTCAAATGTATCATGCAAATGTGAAGGAGCTCCCAGTCACCAGTATAGGACCAACGAAGAAAAGAAAATTTTAAATTTTGTAACAGGAAGGGAAGTCATATAATTCTCCTTTTACTGAAAGAGAACTTGATTCAGCTCTTACTAGCTGTAACAATACAGCCCCTGGACCCAATGGAATTCCATATGCAATGACTAAACAAGTACATTTTAATACAAAGATATTTATTTTAAGCATTATTAATAGAATATGGCATGATCATAGTTATCCAAGTGTTTGGAAACTAGCCATATTTTAGCCTTTTTAAAACCTGGTAAGGACAAGATTTTAGCAGCAAACTACCGACCTACTGCATTGACATCTTGTTTTATGTAAAATCATGGAGAAGATGGTCAATGCTAGACTGATTTTCTACATTGAAAAGAAGGGTATTCTATCACCGATTCAATGTGAATTCAGAAAAATGCACTCAACGACTGATGTGTTGATGCAACTTGAGCCCTCCATTTGTGAAGCGTTTGCTTCCAAACAGCACCATGTGACAGTCTTTTTTGACCTTGAAAAGGCATATGATACCACATGGAGATACGGTATACTTGAAACAATTCATGAATTAGGAATAGGAGGAGAGCTACCACTACTTATTCAGTCATTTCTTTCACGTAGAATTTTTCAAGTGAGAGTAAATGTCAGGAAGGAGTTCCTCAGGGTAGTGTGCTAACTGTTACCCTCTTCGTACTAGCAATTAATGGGAGATCCTCAGTCGTTCCGCGGGATGTTTTCTTAACATTATTTGTGGATGATCTCTCCATATCATTTGCTGGAACTAGAATGGCAATGGTTGAGAGAAAACTACAACTCTCAATTGACAAAATTACTCAGTGGGCTAATATGAATGGATTAAAGTTCTCGACAAGTAAAATACTATTGTTCATTTCTGTCATATCCGGGGAGTACATCCAGACCCGGATATATACATTAAAGGTCAACGTATCCCATGTGCAAGTGAAGCTAAATTTTTAGGTTTGATATTTTATTGTAGGCTTACGTTTGTTTTTCACTTAAAAACGTTAAAAGCTAAGTGTCTTGAGGCTCTGAATCTTTTTAAAGTATTGTCCCATACATCATCGGGGGGGGGGGGGGGACCGCAATACTATCTTAAAATTAAACAAGGCCTTGATTTTTTTCTAAAATTAACTATGGAAGTGAAATATACTCTTCAGCCACTCCAAGCCAATAAAAGACGTTAGATTCAATACTTCATGCTGGTATTAGTGTCCACAGGAGCATTTAGAACTTCGCCTATTACTAGTCTCCTTATTAATGCTGGAGAATTACCTCTAGATCTTTACCGAAAGTCTTCTATTGTTCGGTATTGGTTTAGGTTGCAAAGACTCCCTAACTCTTTAGCCTTTCAGACTGCAAACCTTGTAAGACACACATCATACTTTAAGTTGCACCCTAAATCTCCTCAGCCTTATGGCTTTCGGGTGAAACAGTTATTAAACAGTCTGAATATAATTAGAAGTAAAGTACTTCCATTTAAGGTATCATCAACGCCTACATGGAAATTACCAGAGGTATTTTTTGTAAATATTTAATTGGAGTTAAGAAGAATATGACTGACTTAAAGTCCAGGTTTCTTTTTATCGAAAACGTTGCAGAACATAGGGGATCGACTTTTATATATACTGATGGCTCCAAATCTGATGCTGGCGTTGGATTTGGAGTACATAGTAAGGATTTTAATTGTAGAGGTGCACTTCCTCTAACAGCTTTCATATTTACTGCCGATCTGTATGGCATACTAACCGCTATTGAGAAAATAGCGTTGGAGGAGGAGGGTAATTTTACCATTTTTAGTGATGCAAGGAGTGTCTTTCAGGTTTTAGAAGTATTTAAATCTAGTAACCCTCTAGTTTTAAAGATTTTAGAGGTCGGAGAGGTATAATGGTTCAATTTTGTTGGGTTAGAGTACATGTAGGAGTGTCTGGGAATGAGAAGGCAGATTTACTGGCGAAGAATGCTGCATCCGAAGTTGCTACTAAGAAGGTATCCTATTCCCTTTAATGATTTCCTACCTAAAATCAAGAAATTGTTTTGTAATAATTGGCAACAGCACTGGGATAGTCTAGATGGTAATAAGATGAGAGAGGTAACAAATGTCATATCTCCTTGGAGATATAATATGATGCCCCGAAAGTGGGAGACGTCTCTCTATCGTCTCCACATTGGTAACACACGGTTGACACACGAGTTTCTTCTGAAGGGTCAACACCAACCGTATTGCGACGACTGGTACCTTAAACAGTGAGGCATTTGTTGATCGAATGCCCCAATTATAATAACCTAAGAAATAGATAACTGTTTGAGGCTCGAGGTGAGGAGGGCAGGTTCATCTTGGCTGAGAACCTTGGACATGTGTCGTACAATGCTAGTGGCATTTCTAAATTGATATCAGAAGCAGGTCTTCTTAATGCTATTTAACTTTTATAACATATTTACTTTTAGTGGCATTTTTAAAGTTATGTCAGAATCAGGTCTTCTTAATACTATTTAACTTTTATAACATATTTACTTCTCTGGTTTCAATTGAATATGGTTTCAATTGAATATGCTTTCAATCTTTATTTATAATAAACGATATCGGCGTCAATGACATTCGATGTCAGGATGCCAGAGAACTTCAAATCAATCAATCAATCTCTCTCTCTCTCTCTCTCTCTCTCTCTCTCTCTCTCTCTCTCTCTCTCTCTCTCTCTCTCTCTCTCTCTCTCTCTTTATGTTTATCATATAAATAAATAAATTAGGTGATAAGTAATATCAGGTTCGGGGGAAGTGATTACTACACAGTAATAGAAATCCAGTACTACTATTTCACATCTTGCATGCTGCCTAAAAATCTTAAGTACAGTATACATGTTTTGCCCATAGTCTGTTGTCCCATATACTTTACTGTCAAGGACACAAATATAGCGTTTCTTTCAACTAACAGAAACATGATTGACTTTATAACTACATGCTTAACCGTCTATTTTACTTTTATCATGCAAAACAAGAACTAGCGGTTATAGAAAGTAAAACTAGGTGTATAAATTGACCAGTTGTGAGGTTATGAGACAGACAAATAGTGAAGATTGAATCTTGAAAAGATACCAAAACATTGAGCATAGCCAACATTATTTTTGAAGGGTAATTTTTTTTTCTATTACATTTTAATGAGCTTGGTTTTCTTATTCATCATTTTACTATATAGTTTTTTGGACTTGAAATCATATTAGTATAAACAATATCATGTTTGATGTAAAAGTTAAACTTTATGTAATTTTTAACCATACACTTTGTTGCTAAATGACTGGTGCATATTAGATAATGCATGATATAGTTGCCTACTGTATATATTTTTTTGAGTAACTCTACATGTTGCCTCTTCTACTATAATCAATGTCATGTATGCATCAGTGGAGGGAATAAGAAAACAATTGATAATCTTTTATAGCAATTTCTGGATATTGATCCCTCAAGTATTCATTACACAATGAGAGAGGCAGGTATTGATATTTTATAATACAGCACTAGATGGGATCAATATTATATATTAGGTGACAATTTAGGTACACACTACCTCCTCCATCAGTAAGCCACTGCAGCAAACTTCCCTTAAACCTGATATTAACTATCATATAATGCATTTAATTATAAGGTAACCATAGAAGAGGGGAAGAGAATCAGTCTTTTTATACAGAAAGATGCTTAACTGCACTGTTGCTTATATACTTGCTAGAGTGGTTTTACCACCAGCATCAACCAACCGTCCAAAAAGGAAACAGAAACAGTGTGGAGTTATCACTCTGAGTCGGAAGAAACTTTTGTCTGCAATAGTAAATATTGTTTATGTCATCATTACTGTTGTTTTCAAGTAAGATGAGACTTTTTTGTTTTTAATTATCATTCTGCTAGGAGATACTAAGCAGAATTCAGGACCTGTGTCCCAGACTGTGCCAGTGTCATATAGTGTACTGCAATATTCATAGCATACATGACATTTTCTTTAAAGCTGTCTCCAGACAGTATGATACAGTATTCTATTATGTTCCAAAACTTTGGTTTCTTAAAAGAGGTACATTTCTGAGTTGTTTATTTCAGGGTTTCAGAAAACAAAACTCTTGAATCGGGATGCAATTCCTAGGACGAATGGGATTTAGAAAAAAAAAATTTGTGGCAGGCATAGCAACTTTTATTTCTGTACATCTATCGTAATCCAGACTTCAATTATTCTATCTTCAATCATCTTCTTGACCCTATGATTAAGATACAAGATGATAAAGAGGCCTCTTTTGTGTTTATTGGTGATATTCATGTTCACCATACGAGAAGTTAAATCTAGTTTCTGGTACTGATAGACATGGCTTAATAGCTTTTGACTTTGCATTTAAATCATCCTATGAGAAAATCATAAGTGAAGTTACTCATAAATCTGTTAATTAGTTGGAACTATTATACATTGATTTTCCTAGTGTAATTACAGGGAAGATTAGTCCTCTAGTTGGGTCGTCTGATCATGCCTTGGATTTGTTAGCAATTACGACTGAGCAGCTTGTCCCTAATGTGTTATACTCTTATATGATTTACAGAGATCTGTTGACTGTTTCAGGAAGTTCATATGATTGACCTTAACTTTAGTGCTACCTTTGACCATGTTAACCATAATGCCATTGTTTTCATACTTTAACAAATGGGTAAGACTTTTTTTAAAACTATTATTAAGTTTAAGTAAAAGATTGCAGTGGTTATTGAAAGCAACAATAGTGACTATAAAAATCTAGTATTTGGTTTAACTTAAGGTAGTATTCTCGGCCCATTAATTTTCATTATATGTGGCTTGGCATAGAGAAGAAGCTTGTTGCATATACAGATGATGCTGCTCTCTTTGCATCGACGCCATCTCTTTCGTGTGTTTGTGTGGTATTTAAATTCTTTAATAGAGATCTAACTAAAATTATAGAATGGTGCAAATGCGACATGAAGTTAAACTCTAACAAGACTTTAAGTATGATTGCAATTCAGTCAAAAATTTTTAGATGGGATTCTTGATTGCAAATTTACTTTTGAGAATCACATTGTCCTGTTTCTTCTTCAACTACACAAAAAATTTGGCCTACTGAGGAATTTCTCTTAAGATTTTTGGTGATTAATCTATCTCCAGGAAATATTCAAGTCTTTAATTTACCATGTTTTGGGTAATATTTTCCATTCTGGTCTTCAGCTACTGACTCTCACCATAATTTAATGGACAAATAAATGCAGCTGAATAAATTCCTTATTCATAATCTGGACGTGTTCCTACACAAAAAAACAAACCATTCGCTTTTTACTATGGATAAATTGTTCCAGTGTAGCTGGCAACTAGCCATAAACTTTTGATACAGTAAATCATCCACCACTAATTAGCGGAGGGAGGGGGGTAGACTAACAACCCCGTTCACAAACTCGTGTAGTCCATTTATCCACTTTTGTTTTTGGTTCAGTGTAGAGCAGCTGTGCTGTCTCTCTCTCCCTTAAAAATCTATCTATAGAACTGGTTGTAAACTCACTTTGTTATCTTTTTCTTTTGCTGGTGTCTCGTCTTATTTGAGGGTTGCCAACATGTGGGTTTGCCCTGTCATTGAAGATGACTTTTGCAGGAAACTTATACTGGCTCAAGAGACTGAGTCTCATTCCCTTTGGCCTGAGTGCAGACGACACTCCTGCACTCAGGCGTCTGCTTGAGGTAAGTGACAGGAGTGGTCATCCTCCAAATGGGAGTGGTATGGTAGGCAACGGAAGAAGAAGTCTAAAAGGGATTCTTCTTCTTCAGGGTCATCCTCAAGGTTGAAGAAGTCCTGACTTATTACTCGGGTGTTATGTCCAAGCCCTGCCGACTCTGCACATTCGGTCTCCTCTGAAGGAATAAAGAGTAAGAGTGCTGACCTTTTGACACCTCGACAACCCTCAGGTATGGAGGGCCCTGTTGCTTCTTTAAGCAAAGCGGCAGCACCCCACCCGAAGGGGAGTCTATTTCAGTTGATGCCATGCATCTATTGACCTTCCTTGACGATCTTGAGTTCCTCCTCTATGGAATGGCTCTGAAGCTTGGGGCACAGCTAGAGTGCACATTTGCCTCTGCATGGGTTGGCCACGGCCTTCCCCATCGAGCCTCTTGGGTGGAGCTCCCTCCAGAGGGTCTCGTGCCCTTTGCTGAAGAGCCCTTCACAACTTCTCTCCCAATAGGGTCTCACAGCCAGGCTTACGATTCACTCAGGGTGAGTATGACAGCTGAACTCGGTCAGCCAACTGAGCTTGGTCAGCTTGCTCGGTGCACTCAGCAACCTGAGCTTGCTCAAAGTGCTGAGTTGCCTTGGCAGGAGAAACATACCGTATATACTCGTGTAATGTTCGATTTTTGAAGGCCTATTTTTCAGTTGAAAAAGTAAGGGTCGAACATTACACGAGATATATATTTGAAAAAGTAAAAATTTCTGGCCCACCGGTAGGTAAACATAAGCTAGGCCTACACGAACATTACCCTTGCTATGCTACCTACAGGTAGGTAATCGTAGGCTATGCTTACACGTATATAAGGCTACCTACCAGTAGGTAAACATAGGCTAGGCCTATATATACAGTACTAACCATGTTCATTTAACACCACGCATATTAGCATGGATTATATTTCCTAAACCATCATAAATAGTTTTTTCCGCTACGAGTAATGACTTTACCATAACGCAGCAGGTATGAAGCTAGCAAACAGTCGGGTTGCGTATGTTATAACGTGATATGGTTAATGAAAAATATGATAATTTTTAAATAACTAAATAATATGATATCCTATATGTTATTATTATCGTAATTAATACTAGCATTAAAATTACTGAAAGGTTAGCGAGAGAAAAAGTTGCTAACAACGCAACCAATACTCGATGTTTACATTTTCTCAGCTGTGCTCGTATGGTTAAAAGTTGGAATTATTCCTCGAATTTATCATTTATGCCATTTTTGTGGATATGGCAGTAATATATACGGGAAAAATTGTTTCATTACTTTCATTATACATTTATATATTAACGTAAATCATTTCATGTGTGTCGGTGGTTATCGCACCTCAACCTAGGCTAACCTACTGATAAACCAGACATAGAATTCAAGGTGTGATTTTCTATAACGGTAGTATAAGACGACCCCCCATTTTTAATGGTTAAATTTTGGAATATAGGGTCGTCTTATACGCGGAAATATACGGTAATTGATATTAATAATAAACCAAAAAAATTTTTTCTTAATTGAATCCACATTTTTTTTCTCCAAGTTCGAACGCTAGTTTCGGTAACTCCAAAACATTTTTGCGGCTTGAACATTATTTATCGTTTCAGCGGCTGAAATAACTTAAAGCTTGAATTTTGCAGTAAATTTTTCATATTTATTGGTAGACATCTTGATGGGTTATGAGTAAATTCTTATTCATATATACTGTGATGAAAAAAAAAGATTAGCATAACGGGTAATTATAATTACCGGCAATTACTGGTAATGGTAATTTGTTACGCAAAACGATGAACTAATTTTGTTTGCTACTTGTAGTGTTTGCTTGTTTTTGAAAGCTATTAGGCGGTGATGATAATCGGCTGTTCGCAACTAAAGTGTTCGTTAGAAAATGTACGCTGAATACTCAATTGTTATTGTAAACAATGTTAGTATTTAGTTGTTGTTCCGATTTGTTTTATACAATTGTTTGTCGCACTTAGGCATAACCCCTACTTTGTTGGTAATTATGGTATGCTGGAAATAAAAGACCATTGAGGCATAACCTCTAGCCTACTGCCAAAATCAAGACTCGAACATTACATGAGGTATATGATGAATTCATGATTTTGAAGGCAAAATAGGGGGGTCGAACATTACACGAGTATATACGGTATTGTTCCTCCATCCTATGAGGCAGGTTAGACTTTTAGCCATTGCAAAAAGGTTCACTCTCGAATGGTCTCCAGCTCAAGTACCTCGCTCCAGCTCTTGGGAATTGAGCTCTTCAGAGAATCCAGATGGTAGCAGCTGACCACCGCTTGTAGTAGCAGCCTCTTAACATCATGCCCCCAGGGCACAATGAGTATTGAGAGGCATAACCCTATTGGGTTATTGCGTCTGGCTTCTACTCCCTACAGGATAGAGCCTGTTTGTTCTGACATTCGCGTGAGTTTCCAGACAAGTCCCCTGTGCCTTACTTGCTTCCATCCGAGCGCGCACCTCCTCCTGTGGGAGTACGCAAGACAGAGTGCATCTTCTTGCAGGTTCCCTGACGAGTGTTCATGTCCCTGTCCACAATGCAATGGCTTGCGGATGAACAGGCTCTAGTTAGGTGGGAGAGGCTTGTGTGTCAGCACCCACTAACCCAACTTGCGCTGGCGAGATGGCAGGGCAAGCTCCTTGCGCTAACGGAGTTATGTTCGCTTCTCTAGCTATGTGAGCTATCCTTGTAGCACCCACATGTGCTTCAGGTCGCTCACCATGAGCTATGAGAGGCAACTGCTGACAAACACTCACCTGTTTAGGTTCCTGCGGAGGACGTGCCATTGTTTAGATAGATCGTTGAGGCTGTGAAACAAGCATTTAGCAAACCAGTTCCAACTCCACCACAGGAGGCCTCGCCTGGGCCAATCTTGTGGTGTCGAGTTCACCTGGCAGTTCAGATCCACCTGTGGATCCCAGGTAAGGTACCAGAGATACCTAGACTCAAAGGTCTCCTATTCTGACCAAGATCTCATTTGGGAAAAACTGGGAGAGGACACGGGTAAGAGATGCCTCCCCCAGATGATACTCATTACCCAAGGAATAGCTGGGTTTCGTGATCTCCCTTTCATTCACAGACAATTATTGGCTGTCCCCGGTGGAATTTGTGACAACCAAACTAGCCGTTCTTCTCCCGGAGCCTCTGCAGGCCTTGCAGCCCATGGAAGTCCCCCGGATGAAATTTCCATCTCTCCTTGCCTCTTTCCCGGCCAAGTCCCAGGAACAGAAGGACCCAAAGACCCTTCTAGAGAACTTTGCAACGAAAGATTTCGAGGCTTCAGGTCAGAGAAGGGTATTCTTAGTTCGGCTTTTGGTTTCAGCTTCAGTGTAACCGGTGGCACAGAACCTCCCCTCTAGGTCTCAGACCCCTGTAAGGGATTTTGTTGATGAAGCTGACCTAACTAGGGCTCCTATGGGTGTGAGTTCACTTCTCGATGAGTGTCAAAACATCATTTTGGACCACTCTGACGGAGTGCTGCAAATGCCTGCTATCACTTAGGCTATGGCCTTAGGGCAAAGAGAGTCAGACCATTTCTTCATGCTAGTCTTAGGCTGCATAAGGAAGATCAACAATATGCGCGATCCTTCCTATTTCCACCACGAGGGGAAAGACACGGTCTTGGAATTTTTCTGCCAAGCCCTCAGAACTAGCAAGACCGGGATTGAATTGCCCTGGTTTAGGATGGTGAAGGGAGCCAGAAGGTCTCTTCCCAAGTTGCTGACACTTCAAATTCTCAGAGCCTGGCAATCATCGCGTCTATTTACTCCTCCATTCATACAGCAGAGGAGGTATTACAATACCACACCTTACACGATGATCCCTCTCGTTTGCCTTTATATCCGGCAATTCTGGCTCAAACACACAAAGTCACCCTCGACAAATTGGCAGCACAACCGGTGACTTTCTCTGCAGCAGAGACCGCACACATGGAGCAGGTTGCAAAAGCTTCTTTGCGAGTCTCTTCATGGATCGTCGGCTGGTCAGGTTAAATACGCTATCTGATCACCAGTGAGGATAATCGATTGATTGATTGATTTGAAGTTCTCTGGCATCCTGACTTCGAAGGTAATTGACGCCGATATCGTTTATTATAAATAAAGATTAAAAGCATATTCAATTAAAACCAAAGTAAATATGTTATAAAAGTTAAATAGCATTAAGAAGACCTGCTTCTGATATAAATCTAAAAATGCCACTAGAATTAATATGTAATAAAAGAAAAATAGCATTAAGAAAACCAGCTTCTGATATCAATCTAAAAATGCCACTAGCATTGTACGACACATCATGTCCAAGGATCTTGGCCAGGATGAACCTGCCATCGTCACCTCGAGCCTCAAACAGATATCTATTTCTCAAATTATTATAGTTGGGGCATTCGGTCAACAAATGCCTCACTCTTAAAGGTACCAAATAGTCGTGTGTCAACCATGTGTGACCAATGCGGAGACGACAAAGAGACGTCTCCCTTTTCGGGGCATCATGTTATATCTCCAAGGAGATATGATATTTGTTACCTCTCTCATCTTATTGCCATCTAGACTATCCCAGTGCTGTTGCCAATTATTGCAAACAATTTCTTGATGTTAGTGTTATGTATTGTTGTAATAATGTACTGTATTACTTCAAGTGTTACGTGTATTGCGCAACATTGCATCATATTGCATGGATTAAACATGTTCACGAATGTGTATAAGTGAGATGAGGTATTTTGATATTAGGATTCAAGCATTTATTAATTACCTCAAGGATAGTAAGTGATTCTATTTCCTTTTGTGTTGCAGTATGATTTAAGTCTTTTGAGAGCGATGCTCTTTTATTAGTTAGCAATGTTTTGGTTTGTCAGATTGTTTATGAGACGCTCCACACTCGCAATTGGGAGTTGGTTGTCACAGAGCAATGTAATCACAAGCAGTCATTAAATGTATTTTTAAGAATACCAATGTACCATTTAATCCCACCGAGAAAAATTAGCAACTTCGGATGGAATCAGCTCATGAATAATTACTAATAATTCTTCACTAATTGCAGGTGAGAAATATGCTGAATTCATTAGACATCCTACAACCAACCCTACATTGGCAACTTCGGATGGAATCAGCTCATGAATAATTACTAATAATTCTCCACTAATTGCAGGTGAGAAATATGCTGAGTTCATTAGACATCCTACAACCAATCCTACGTTGGCAACGACCAGCAGGACGAATACACGCAGAAGAAACATTGGAGCTTTTGTAGATCAGCGGTTAGCAGCAGAAGAAACATTGGAGCCTTTGTACATCAGCGGCCAGGAACAGAAGAAAAAACCCAATGAAGATTTCCCAAGCAGCAGAACAGAGGAATTTCATCACACTAGCAAACAAAACAAGAGAAGGCTAAGGAAATTTTAAGGTTGAGCAGGATACAAAAAAGGTATACCTTGTGACTTTAGAACAGTAACCTATTCTAGGTATTAAGGTAAGCACTCAAAATGCCTTTTGACATTGAACATCCTGAACGATTTAGCATCACATCTGACCCCAATTCTATGGAAACACGATGGCAACAGTGGGGTGAGGAATTTAAGATTTATTTAGAAGCATTAGGGAATATGAAGGATGCCCAAAAGAAGGCATTATTACTTCATACAGCAGGTGGAGAAGTTCGGGAAGTGTTTAAGACATTGCAGCCTACAGATGACACAAGTGAAGCTGCAATTAAGGCTCTTACCACATATTTTGCTCCTCAGGTCAATAAATTTTTTGAAAGGTATCAATTTACAGCACAAGCATATCAGAGAGAAAATGAAAGTTTAGATGCATTTGTGACTAGACTAAAGAATTTAGCTGTTTCAAGTGAATTTCTAGAGTTAAAAAATATTAACATAGGTCAAGTTATTGCACATTGCACATCACAAGAGCTAAGAAAGAAATCATTGCAAGATAAAGATTTAACATTAAAAAAGGTATTGATAACAGGCAGAGCTTTAGAAACATCAAACAGGCAAAGTAACATAATAGGTAGTTCTACAAGCAATAGAATGAAAAATTCTAACATTAATACAATAGGTTCTAAGTGGAAAAACAATGAGAATCAGAGAAAGATTATGTCAAAGCCTAGTCATAGAAAAGTGCCTAACACTAATGTTCATAAATATTAGAATCAGGCCTATACACAGAAACAACAGGAAAAACCCAAGTATTTTAGCTGTGGTAAAACTGATCATCTTGCATACAAAGCAAAGAAATGCCCTGCTACTGGACAAACATGCCAGAATTGTAGAAAGATGGGTTATTTTGTGACTGTTTGTAGATTCCCTAAACAGTACGCAAAGAAAATAAACGCTATAGTTGATACTATTGGTCAAGAGAATAATGCGGAAAATGTTCATGATAATCAGGTTAGGTCAGAAACTGATTTTGCGTTTCGCATTAATTCCGTCAAAAAAGGTGCAAAGAAACATATCATGGTAGAATAATAAATGGTAAACCAATTTTGATGCAAGTTGACACAGCAGCCGATGTATCAATTATGTCTGAGAAAACAGCTAAAACCATTCCTAATTTGTTATTAGAAGGTATAAATAGAGTTTTGAAAATTAATAATGGTTTTGATATTCAGGTAATAGGTGCTTCGAACGTAGAAGTACAGTATAAAGAACAGACATTAGAGTGAATGCCATTAACAGTAGTAAAAAGTAATGGACTAACTTTGCTAGGTTTAGATTGGCTACAGTATTTGAAGTTGGATTGGCCTACTATTTTGAAGGTTACAGGTAGACAAGATGAACACAAAAATGAAATGTCTGTGGATAATATCATATCAGAGTTTCAAGACGTATTTGAAGATAAAGCAGGTACAGTAAAGAATGCAAAGGCAATTTTAGTTTTGAAACCTGATAGTGCTCCTAGATTTTGTGCTCCCAGACCAGTACCGTATGCACTGAAAAGTGCAGTTGAAACAGAAATCAGGAGATTAGAAAACGAAGGTTCCTGGGAAAAGGTTACATATTCAGATTGGGCTACTCCATTAGTACCTATTGTGAAGGAAAGTGGACAGGTTAGGCTATGTGGAGAATACATAGTAACGTTGAATCCACATCTGCAAGTAGCTCAACATCCCTTACCAAATCCGAAAGACATGTCTGCAACTAAGTCAGGATCCAGTGTTTTTTTCTAAATTAGATTTAAGACAAGCATTTCAACAGCTTCCCATGGATGAAAGTTCACAAGAATTATGTACAGTAAATACAACTTTAAGTTTGTTTAGACCAAAGAGATTACCTTATGGAGTTGAAAGTAGTCCAGCTATATGGCAACAAACTATGGATAAGATTTTTTCAGGAATGCAAGGAGTATTCATTTTTATAGATGATATTTTAATTGCTGGTAAAGACAAAAGAGAACGTAGAGAAAGATTGTGAACAGTTCTGAAGAAGTTGAAGGAACATAATATTAGAGTAAATAAGAGCAAATGTATTTTAGAAGTTGATTCAGTGGAACACTTAGGTATTGTAATTAATGGCAAGGGTATTCACAAAACTAAAGAGAAGATTAAAGCTGTACAATTAAGAAAACTGCCAGAAAATGTTAAGGAATTACAATAATTTTTAGGTTTAGTAACATTTTATGGGAATTTCATTCAGAATTTGTCTACAATTGCACATCTATTGTATAATTTGTTGAATCAGGGTGTAGAATGGAAGTGGACAAAAAAGTGTCAGGAATCTTTTGAAAGAATCAAACAGGAAATAACATCACCTACATTCCTAGTACATTATCAAATGGATTTACCAGTTAAATTAGTATGTGATGCATCAAACATAGGTTTAGGTGCAGTATTATCTCATGTAATGCCAGATGGAACAGAAAAACCAATTGCATTCACTTCTAGAGTATTGAACAAGGCAGAAAGGAATTACTCTCAAATAGAAAAAGAAGGTTTAGCATTAGTGTACGGAGTTAAAAAAATTTCATATGTATCTTTATGGTAGGAAAAAATTCACACTTGTTACAGATCATAAACCTTTATTAGCAATATTGGGTCCAAAAGCAAGTTTACCTACGTTGGTAGCTGCAAGACTACAACGTTTGGCAATTACGTTAGCCGTGTACCACTATGATATAGAATACCGTCCAACATCAAAGATGGGTAATGCAGATGCTTTACCTAAATTACCAGTAGACAAAGCTCCAGAAGAGTATGATGACAGTATTCTGTTAATTTCTGTATATGATGCACCCATTACAGCCAAAGATGTAGCACACAGTACCAGGAGAGACCCAGTACTTGGTAAGGTTTTAGAGAGTTTAATGACAGGTAGGGACTTATGTGGAAAAGAGAAAAATTGTAAACCCTATAAGGATATATGATATGAACTGAGTGTAACACAAGGAATAGTGATGAGAGGTTCAAGGGTAGTTATTCCTAATTCACTGAGGAATAAGGTTTTGTCTGAAATACATGCTGATTACGAAGGTATTGTAAGATCAAAGTCAATTGCAAGAACTTTTGTAGGGTGGCCAGGTGTAGATAAAGATGTGGAATCTTATATAAGGAATTGTAAGAATTGTGTTACGCAACAGAAAAATCCTCAATTTGCTAGAATGCATCCATGGGAGTTACCCAGGTATCCATGACAAAGAGTGCATATAGATTTTGCAGGTCCTTTTTTAAATTATTTGTTTTTGATTAAAACTGGTAGGTGAGAATGACCATGAATGGGAGGTAAATCAGTTGTTGTTTGCGGATGATACTGTACTGGTAGCAGACACAGAAGAGAAGCTTGACCGACTAGTGACAGAATTTGGAAGGGTGTGTGAGAGAAGGAAGTTGAGAGTTAATGTGGGTAAGAGTAAGGTTATGAGATGTACGAGAAGGGGAGGTGGTGCAAGGTTGAATGTCATGTTGAATGGAGAGTTACTTGTGGAGGTGGATCAGTTTAAGTACTTGGGGTCTGTTGTTGCAGCAAATGGTGGAGTGGAAGCAGATGTACGTCAGAGAGTGAATGAAGGTTGCAAAGTGTTGGGGGCAGTTAAGGGAGTAGTAAAAAATAGAGGGTTGGGCATGAATGTAAAGAGAGTTCTCTATGAGAAAGTGATTGTACCAACTGTGATGTATGGATCGGAGTTGTGGGGAATGAAAGTGACGGAGAGACAGAAATTGAATGTGTTTGAGATGAAGTGTCTAAGGAGTATGGCTGGTGTATCTCGAGTAGATAGGGTTAGGAACGAAGTGGTGAGGGAGAGAACGGGTGTAAGAAATGAGTTAGCGGCTAGAGTGGATATGAATGTGTTGAGGTGGTTTGGCCATGTTTAGAAAATGGAAAATGGTTGTCTGCTAAAGAAGGTGATGAATGCAAGAGTTGATGGGAGAAGTACAAGAGGAAGGCCAAGGTTTGGGTGGATGGATGGTGTGAAGAAAGCTCTGGGTGATAAGAGGATAGATGTGAGAGAGGCAAGAGAGCGTGCTAGAAATAGGAATGAATGGCGAGCGATTGTGACGCAGTTCCGGTAGGCCCTGCCGCTTCCTCCGGTGCCTTAGATGACCGCGGAGGTAGCAGCAGTAGGGGATTCAGCATTATGAAGCTTCATCTGTGGTGGATAATGTGGGAGGTTGGGCTGTGGCACCCTAGCAGTACCAGCTGAACTCGGTTGAGTCCCTGGTTAGGCTGAAGGAACGTAGAGAGTAGAGATCCCCTTTTTGTTTTGTTTCATTGTTGATGTCGGCTACCCCCCAAAATTGGGGGAGGTGCCTTAGGTATATGTATGTATGTATGTTTTTGATAGTAGTAGATGCTTACAGTAAGTGGCCAGAAGTTATCCCTATGAAGACAACAACGTCTTACGCTACAATAAAAGAGTTAATGCAAATTTTTCCTACACATGGTATTCCAGAAAGAATTGTTACAGATAATGGTCCACAATTTACCTCACAAGAGTTTAAAGAATTTTGTAATGTCAATGGAATAAAGCATACATTTTCAGCAACATATCATCCCTCTACCAATGGAGAGGCTGAAAGATTTGTTCAAACATTTAAACACAATATGAAGTGTAGAAGAGCAAATTCAGGTAACATATTTTTGCATGTATCAAAGTTTTTATTGTCTTATAGAACAACGCCGCACAGCACAACAGGCGCGACACCGTCAAATTTGTTGATGGGGAGGAGGATAAGGTGTAAGTTAGATTTGTTGTATCCAAGTTTGCAAAGTGATTTACAAGATAAAGGGTATAAAAAAGTAGTAAAGCTTCCTAATGTAAAACATTTTTCACCTTTATCTGATGTCATGGAAAGATCGTACAACACTCCAGAGAAGTGGGTAACAGGAGAGATTGTAAGAGAGATGGGAAATTTACATTATGATGTTCGTGTTGGTGGAAATATTGTAAAACGTCATGTTGATCAATTACAGCCATTAAACAGAAATACAGTAGCGCATGTGAATGTTAGAGATGGTAAACTTTCAGAAGTAGTTAGATCAACTGAGTCAAATGTTAACCAAGATGCTCCAACATCAAATGCAGATTCGGAACCAATTCATGTACCAGTACAAGATGAGGTTAAAGTGCTTCCTAACAGGATTAATAGAGAAAAGCCCCCTGAGAGATTAGATTTATAAAGATTTTTACAATGTCAAGTTAAGGGGGAGGAGACTGTTATGTATTGTTGTAATAATGTACTGTATTACTTCGTGTTACATGTATTGCGCAACATTGCATCATATTGCATGGATTAAACATGTTCACGAATGTGTATAAGTGAGATGAGGTGTTTTGATATTAGGATTCAAGCATTTATTAATTACCTCAAAAATAGGATGTGATTCTATTTCCTTTTGTGTTGCAGTAGGATTCAAGTCTTTTGAGAGCGATGCTCTTTTATTAGTTAGCAATGTTTTGGTTTGTCAGATTGTTTATGAGACGCTCCACGCTCGCAGTTGGGAGTTGGTTGTCACAGAGCAATGTAATCACAAGAAGTCATTACATGTATTTTTAAGAATACCAATGTATCATTTAATCCCACCGAGAAAAATTAGCAACTTCGGATGGAATCAGCTCATGAATAATTACTAATAATTCTTCACTAATTGCAGGTGAGAAATATGCTGAATTCATTAGACATCCTACAACCAATCCTACAGTTAGGTAGGGAATCATAAAAGGGAATAGGATACCTTCTTGGTAGCAACTCGGATGCAGCATTCTTCGCCAGTAAATCTGCCTTCTCATTCCCAGACACTCCTACGGGTGCTGAAACCCAACAAAATTGAACCATTATACCTCTCCGACCAATAATAAAAAGCCATTCTAAAATCTTTAAAACTAGAGGGTTACTAGAATTAAAAACTTCTAAAGCTTGAATGACACTCCTTGCATCACTAGAAATGGTAAAATTACCCTCCTTCTCCAACGCTATTTTCTCAATAGCGGTTAGTATGCCATACAATTCGGCAGTAAATATGAAAGCTGTTAGAGGAAGTGCACCTCTACAATTAAAATCATTACTATATACTCCAAATCCAACGCCAGCATCAGATTTGGAGCCATCAGTATATATAAAAGTCGATCCCCTATGTTTTGCAACATGTTCCATAAAAAGAGACCTGGACTCTAAGTCAGTCATATTCTTCTTAACTCCAATAAGATATTTACAAAAAGATACCTCTGGTAATTTCCAAGGAGGCGTTGATGATACCTTAAATGGAAGTACCTTACTTCTAATTATATTCAGACTGTTTAATAACTGTTTCACCCAAAAGCCATAAAGCTGAGGAGATTTAAATGCAACTCAAAGTATGATGTGTTACGAGGCTTGCAGTCTGAAAGGCTAAAGAGTTAGGGAGTCTTTGCAACCTAAACCAATACCGAACTATAGAACTTTCGGTAAAGGTCTAGAGGTAATTCTCCAGCATCAACAAGGAGACTTGTAATAGGTGAAGTTCTAAACGCTCCTGTGGACAATCTAATACCAGCATGATGTATTGAATCTAACATCTTTAATCGGCTTGGGGTGGCTAAAAAGTATATTTCAAATCCATAACTAATTTTGGAAAAAATCAAGGCCTTGTATAACTTTAAAATAGTATTGAGGTCTGCCCCCCTTGATGTATGGGAAAATACTTTTAAAAGATTCAGAGCCTCAAGACATTTAGCTTTTAACACTTTTAAGCGAGACACTCACGTAAGCCTACAATCAAATATCAAACCTAAAAATTTAGCTTCACTTACACATGGGATATGTTGACCTTTAATGTATATATCCGGGTCTGGATGTACTCCCCGGATACGACAGAAATGAACAATAGTAGTTTTACTTATCGAGAATTTAAATCCATTCATATCGGCCCACTGGATAATTTCGTCAATTGAGAGTTGTATTTTTCTCTCAACCATTGCCATTCTAGTTCCAGCAAATGATATGGAGAGATCATCCAAAAATAATGTTGAGAGAACATCCCGGGGAATGACTGAGAATATCCCATTAATTGCTAGTGCGAAAAGGGTTACACTCAGCACACTACCCTGAGGAACTCCTCCTTCTTGACATTTACTCTCACTCACTTGAAAAATCCTATTCCTAATTCATGAATTGTTTCAAGTATACCATATCTCTATGTGGTTTCATATGCCTTTTCAAGGCCAAAAAAGACTGTCACATGGTGCTGTTTGGAAGGAAAGGCTTCACAAATAGAAGACTCAAGTTGTATCAATACATCAGTCGTTGAGTGCATTTTTCTGAATCCACATTGAATCGGTGATAAAACACCCTTCTTTTCAAGGTACCAAATCAGCCTTGCATTGAACATCTTCTCCATGATTTAACATAAACAAGATATCAATGCAATAGGACGATAGTTTGCTGCTAAAAACTTGTCCTTACTCGGTTTTAAAAAGGCTAAAATAATGGCGAGTTCCCAAACACTTGGGTAACTATAATCATGCCAGATTCTATAAATAATGCTTAGAATAAATAACTTTGTATTAAAATCTAAATGTTTAATCATTGCATATGGAATTCCATTGGGTCCAGGGGCTGTATCGTTGCAATGAGCAAGTGCGGAATCAAATTCTCTTTCAGTAGAAGGAAAATTATACAACTCTTCCCTTCCTGTTGCAAAATTTAAAATTTTCTTTTCTTCAATACTCCTATACTGATGACCAGGAGCACCTTCACACTTGCTGGATACATTTGAAAAATGGTCAGCCAGGGCATTGCTAACATTGTTTGCTTCAGTTACATACTGCCTATTCACCCTTAACACTGGTGGTGGGTTGGGGGTTAATTTGCCAGCTATCTTTTTTAATTCCTCCAAACAGAAGATGGTGGTGTTCTACTGTTGATGGAGGAAACAAAAGACATCCATGACTGGCGCCTTGCTTCTTTCATGGCACGACGGAACTGTGCTCTACATTTCTGGTATATGATTAAATTCTCATCAGGTTGGCGTCTACGCAATCGTGTTAAGAGATCTTCTTGTGGCTCTGTGCAGGGCAGTTGGTTCTGAAGACCACCAGGGGACTGGTCGTTGTTTGAATAACCCTGTTGTTTTGGGAATTGAATTGACTCCTGCTGTATGGAGAGTTTCATTCAATAAGTCTATGGCATCATCAATATTTTCAACTTGTCCTGCATCCCCCTCAATTTCGTTTAACTCACGAAATTTATCTCAGTCCGCCTTGTCAAGATTCTATCGTGTCTATCTCTGTAAAGGTGGACCATTGTTGGTGTTTATAATGATTGGTGCATGATCACTAATATGCCAATCATCTAATGTCCTTCAATCAAAATCAAGAAGGCAATTAGAGCTTACGATTGATAGGTCAATACATGACAAGGTACCTGTCTGGACATGAAAGTGTGTGGGCTCTTCTGTATTAAGGAGTCCCACATCTTCATTTTCCACGATTGATATGATATTTAACCTCGTGTTTGCTAAAACATCACCCCACAAAGGATGTGTACCATTCAAATCTTCAAGTAAAAGAAAAGGTTGAGGGAGTTGTTGAATCACCTCTACTAAGTTATTATACAAAATGTTACCATTTGGAGGCAAGTACAGAGTAAAAATTGTATATTTTCTCCCTATATCATTATGTACAACCACTGCCTTCAGAGGTGTATGAATAGGCAGAGATACTTGGGGAACATCTCGATGAACATATATAAGACTTCCGCCATGGTTCCCCACTTGGTGATCATATGGTGTCCTATAACTAATATATTCGCGAGGACAAGGAGTATTATGATCAAGTTTGCTGTCCTGTAGACAAATAATTATGGGGGAATGCTCATGAATAAGGAGCTTAAGTTTTTCATATTTGGCCCTTAAACCTTGACAATTTCATTGCAAAATGGATGAAAAAACTATGGTTTATAATTTGGTAAACCCCTTGGATGGAGTCTTCCCATCAGCAGTTTTTGATCTAAAACTATTTCCAGATGGCTTTATTAAAAAGGGTCTTGATAGATTGGGTTTTGCATTTATGATTTTCGTTTTGTCGTTTTGGTCTGATTGTTGAGGAGGATGGCGGACCTCCACTTGAATTTCCGATTTATTCAAATTGACTTCCAGTTGATCAGAAACATTAACAGACAAAGCATCATATTTATTTGAAGTCATAATTTTGATATTTCTAATGGAAGGGGGGAGAGAGATGGAGGTCTCTCTCTTTTCCGATTAATAGGTGGTGAGCTACCAGGTTTTTGTACCTTCCCCAATATATGTGCACCCGGTAACTTGGTGTCAGGGGGAATCTCCATCAAATCAGGTAAGGACATGGCCTGAGAGAGGTTAGTACTATTGTTGGTAATGGGGGACGAACGCTGTACAGAAATGGACAATTACCCATTTTTAATATACTGTGGCAGAGCCTCAGAAGGCAGTATGTTCACCTCGCCATGCAGTACTTTATTATCAGAAGTTGTATTTCTTTTCTTAGAATTACTGGCAGTGCTAGGTGGGTTTGATGTCTCCAGTGGTAAATTTCCCTTAGATTTTAAGGCCTTTGCATAGCTAGTTGATGTATTCAACAGTATTTTTGCATGTCCCACACTTATGTGTTCTAAACTTGATTTGTTTAGGGTAGCTTCCTCCAACTTATACAGTTTGCATCTCCTATCAGTTGATTTATGATTCAAATTGCAGTTTAAACACCTAGCCTCAAATGTACATTCTCCATGATAAGTCTTGGAGCAAATAGCACATATTTTTTCATTTTTGCAAACTTTGGATGGGTGTCCAAATTTAAAACAATTAAAGCATTGCAGGGTGCTTTTGTTTGAAAGGCCAAACTTTAATCCTTTCATTTTCAATAACAATATGGAAAGGTAAATCAGCATCCTGGAAAGTAAGTATAATTATTGATATTCCAGGAACTTTATGCACTTTCCATACATTTAGTGGACACATGGAAAGTATCTCCTCCTCTGTATATTCGTACAAGTCTTTATTAAAGACCACTCCCCTTCCTTACCTAAAATTTAGATGAGGTTTCATTTCTAATGTAATTTCATCACTGCCTGTCTGTAAGTTAGATAGTATTGCAGACTGCATCGAGGATTTGGCATGGATGAGATAACCATTTTTCCCAAAACGAGATATATGGTTCCTACTTTTTTCTGGATCAACTTACATATTTTAAAATAATTCCCTATTATCCCTTTAGGTTCAGCTACAAGCCACAGTGGTGGTTTGGGCTTTCTCTGTGAAGGCATGGGTACAATTGTGTCTTTTTCAAACCAATCAGCAGGTTTGTACAAATCCAATTCCTTTGAGACCTTATCACAAAGAGCTCCCATGATGTTCAATTTTTAATTTTAATACAGTGAGCCCTCGCTACTTCGCGGTTCGACCATCGCGGATTCACCACTTCGCGGATTTTTTTCATAACCCATATATATAAATATATCGCGGATTTTCCGGAAATTTTGAAAATACCGCGATACAGTATATGAAGACCCAAAATACGATATTTCGTTACCTGTAATTCCATTAATACTGTAATTAGTAACATCTGCTCTTACTGATGGTTCATTGCATTACATATGACATATAATTCAGTACAGAAAGAAATAAAACACGAAAAGAGAATGTGATCATACGATAATTCAGTATACAGTACGTAGTAAAATTAAATTGAACATGAAACGCAAATCAGATGCAGTCATACCGTATTAGAATGGTGTAAGGCTGCTGATGGCTACTACTGTACTACAAATGTAATGGATGTGCACCTTTTCCATGAATCTTTTGTATGTATACGTATGTAGTACTGCATCCAATAATATTCTTTGTTGAAAAAATCACATCTCGAATAAGCGTACGAGAGAGAGAGAGAGAGAGAGAGAGAGAGAGAGAGAGAGAGAGAGAGAGAGAGAGAGATCCAATAAAACACACAATAGGACACAGTGATGAGAGAGAGAGAGAGAGAGAGAGAGAGAGAGAGAGAGAGAGAGAGAGAGAGAGAGAGAGAGAGACACATATCCTACAACAAAACAAGCGTAAAATAGCGTACGTAAAGCTGTACTGTATACGTAGGGTACCTTGTACTTTGAATTGGTAACTACTACGTAGTATATAAGACGGATTGTGATTGGTTCAAGCGCTGATAGATGACGAATCAGAACCCAAGTTTTGTAATCTAGCCTGTGATTGCTGTTTTGACCGCTTCTCCAACCCGCAGCATCTTTTCGCGGCCACTTTGTCTGCCGCTCTCTCGCCGTGTAGATGTTGCTACGTTATTGTGAACTTTAATCTGTGCTGTGCGTGACTGTTTTAAGTTGAACTTTTTGTTGAACTTTCTGTTAAACCCTACTGTACAATGGCTCCCAAGCGTTCTGCTTCTACTAAGGCTGGTAGTGAGCCTAAACGCCACCAAAAGATGACGATAGCTGAGAAGGTGACGCTTCTCGATATGTTAAAAGAAGGCAGAAGTTACGCGGCCGCAGCCCGCCATTTTGGAGTGAACGAATCCACCGTTCGCTACATCAAGAAGGACGAGGCGAACATTAGAAAGACAGCTGCCATCACCTTTAGCAGATCAGCGAAGCGAGTCGTTACCACACGTAATAAAACGACCGTACGCATGGAAGGTGCTTTAGCAGTGTGGATTGCCGACTGCCGGAAGAAGAACATAGCCTTGGATACGAACACCACCCGAACCAAGGCTTTGAGCTTGTATGAGAATTTTGCGGCAAAGGAACCTCAAGACGACAATGGCGACCATGCTGAAGAAGAAGATGATGTAGATGAACCTCAACTAGGGACATCCACTGATTCCCAGCCTCAGAAACAACGTTTTTCCGCCAGCAAAGGATGGTTCGCGAAGTTTCAGAAACGCTTCGCCCTGAAAAGCGTTTCCCTGCATGGCATGCTGATTCCGCTGACACTGCCGCTGTTGAAACTTACGCGAACGAGACTTTCAAGAACATTATCGCTGAAGGTGGATACAAGCCGGAACAAGTGTTTAATATGGATGAGACCGGCTTGTTTTGTAAGAGAACGCCGTCGCGAACTTTCCTGTTCAAAGAAGAAGCCAAAGCCTCTGGCTTCAAAGCGTTTAAAGATCGCGTAACCCTCGTGATGTGTGGCAATGCTGCTGAATTTTTGCTAAAGCCGGGGCTTATTTACAAGTAGAAAAATCCTCGCGCTTTGAAAAATAAAAATAAGAATCTCTTTCCCGTGTACTGGATGCATAATCAAAAAGCATGGATTACGAAGATGCTGACCTCAAACTAGTTCCAACAGTGTTTTATCCCGCAAGTCAGCAAATATCTCTTGGAGAAGGGCTTGCCATTTAAGATCCTTCTCCTTATGGATAACGCTGGTGGACACGCAACTGACCTGTCGCATGAGGGCATTCAGGTTGAGTTCCTGCCACCCAACACCACGTCATTAATTCAACCGATGGACCAGGGGGTTATCAGGGCGTTCAAGGCCCTCTACACGAAGAATACCTTGGCGGACCTCGTTGCGTGTGTGGATGCTGCCCAAGAAGATGAATATGAAAATTTCAATTTGAAGGCGTACTGGCGGAAGTACACAATAGCCACGTGCCTGCAGAACATTCAGAAGGCACTGCAAGAAATGAAACCTGCAACCGTTAATGTAAGCTGGAAGAAGTTGTGGCCCCAGATTGTTTACGATGACGAGGGATTTACACCTGCTGAAATCCAACACTTTGCAATACGCAAATCTGTGCAGTTGGCTGCCATAATTGGAGGTGACGGGTTTGGCGACATGACGACTGAAGACGTCGACGAGTTGTTGGACTGCCATTCCCAGCCGCTAACTGACGCAGACCTAGAAGACCTGACGAAATCGGCCAGTGAAGAAGACAGTGAAACGCAGGAAGAGACCCAAGAAAATGTCGAAGAAACGGGCTTAACATTAGAACGTCTTGCCAAGTTCTGCAACCATGCGAAGGAGTTGAAAGAAATGTCGCAAGAGTGAGACGAGGATATGGTTCGGTCTATGCAATTCTGCAACAAGATCGATGACGACATGACTCCCTACAGGATGCTCTTCGAGCGAAAAAAGAAGCAGCGGCAGCAACTTCCGATCACAATGTTCTTCCAGCCTCGCAAAAAAGAGCCAGTTCCTCCTGCTACTACGCCTTCGGAAGAAATTGAAGAAGTGTCCCAGGAAGAAGTTGAAGAGGTGTCACAGGAAAAGACACCTCCGTCTGAAGACGTAAAATACTATCATTGGCTGCACAGTAGAAGACATCATCAGCTTCATCATCATCATTTCTACTGTGTAGCAAATTCATCGCCATCATCATTCAAGTTTTTCTTCAACTTCTTTCGTGGTGAGTACAGTAACAATCTTTATTTTTTTTATACATGTTTTACTTTAATATTCTAACATTTTAATATTTGTGCCTGTTTTAGTTTAGTATGCATTAAGTTAAAGGGAAGGTTTTAAAAGTCTGAAAATACATGTTATAACCTATCATATTTTTTTGTTTAAAATTTACATTTACGTACGTAAAACAATTCTCTCTCTCTCTCTCTCTCTCTCTCTCTCTCTCTCTCTCTCTCTCTCTCTCTCTCTCTCTCTCTCTCTCTCTCTCTCTCTCGTAAATTGTTTTCCAGCTTTGCTACGTATGTACACTATGATTTTAAATAGATACGGTAAATAATATTTGTAATAAGATATTTTCTAAAAGCTTTTACTGTAATATCATTATTTATCACTTTCATCATGCGCGTTAAATGCCTTCGTTTGTTTACTGAGCGTACTTTATGACGCCGCCTGAAACGGCGGCGTCATAAAGAAAAACATTTCATTTGGAAGTCCTAAGAAAAATTAAGTAAAACATTGGTAATAACAAAATCAACATACTGTACTGAATAATCAATATAATCGATGCAAAAACTAACCTATACACAGATGTGTAAATGCGTTTGTTTCTTCATTATGATCAGAGATAAACGTAAACAAAACATTGGTTGCCATTTTTTATCGTGCTTTTTGGCGTGTTTAGGAAACGCATGATATAAAATCGCCTTTAATATTTGTGCCTGTTTTAGTTTAGGGTACTGTAGTACATGCATTAAGTGTTCTGTACATTAAAGGGTAGTTTGTTAAAAGTACTACGTACAAGGGAAGGTTTTAAAAGTCTGAATATACATGTTAAATAAATACGTAAATATGGTGTCACTACTTCGCGGATTTTCACCTATCGCGGTCGGGTCTGGAACCTATCTACCGCGATAAACGAGGGCTCACTGTACAACTAATATTACAAATGGCATTAAATGCTTCCTCATGACTATCAAAAGATATCCAAGAGTCCCATTCTTCATCTCCGAGTCCCATTTTTCATCTCCGAGTCTCATCCTTATTTCCTTTATCAATCCATAGCACGCATGTGCTCTATACATATCATAATTCGTCTCTACTGGAATTTGGGAAACATGAAGGATTTGCAGTTTCCTTGTGTTACCCAAATTGCTAGATTTTTAACATCAGTCGAGTGGTCCTTTTTAGTTCGGAGGTCGTCAACAGGATTTTCCTTAATTAAACTAGCAGAGGTCGTCAACAGTGCCGGGAAAGAGTCAGCATATTCAGGGGATGGAGGTTCTTTATTTGAAAAGTCCATAAAGCAGGGGTCGAGAAAGAGATTCATTAAGTGGGGTTTACCTGCTTGAGAATATCGAGGCATCATACGTCAGATAGGAAATTTGCATTCTCCACTATCGGCACAATGAGAGTATACTTCCCAGATGGTCCACTCCATACCCTACCCGAAGGATTGTATCAAAACCGATATAGAGGCACAGGTGTAAGCTGAACCCGCCTGTTAGGACCGAGACCAAGAAAATATGGAATCATCCTCCCCATATCTGTAATGATGGGCTTCCAGCCAAAAGCCAAGAGTCCTACCCCAAGCATTGGATCCCCCTGGATTCCGGAGACCCAACACTTGAGAATAGTTCCCCCAAAAAGGTCCAAACCATCTTCGGGATGGCTGAGATCATCCAATACTCCCACATATAGCTTTTAACGCAAATACTTCCAAACTGCGACACCTCTTCCAATTCATCTAAGCAGGCAGCAATAACAGATGTATAAACATCCTCACCAGTGGCTATAATAGATGTAGAAACATCCAAGCCAAAAGAAAAAAAAAAAAAAATATATATATATATATATATATATATATATTTTTATATATATATATATATATATATATATATATATATATATATATATATGAACATAATATATACACATATATAATAAGGGAAATTTTTCTCATAGAGTTGGGATAGCAACACGAAAGAAAGTTTATAAAATTAGGAGAAGGTTGAGGCAATATTGAGAGAAAGAAAAAAATGAAAGAGAAATTTAGATTCAAACTGGGGGAGTAATTTCCCCAAGTTCGAGAGCCCTCTTGCCCGTCACCAAGTTTCAGCACGGGAATGATATGCCGTGCTGAAGCTCAATGACTTCATCTAGGCATTCTCTCATTAAGAGGGGGATTTGATCGATTCAGAGAAGTGGAAAGCAATGAACACCTGGCTTTCCAGAGCAAGGGCAGTCAGGTTCCTCGCACATCATCAGGCCAACCAGTGGATGAACTGGATGTTAAAAAGGTGTGACATGTCATCTCAAGATTCTACAGGGAAGCGTTCATGTTATGCAACTCGTCGGTGGAGGGTTCTTCCTTGTTCAACTCAGAAGACATTGACGCAATGGCTGAGCGCTAGAGGAGGGCGAGTCATGACTCTCCCCTGCAAAGGTCAGTGATATCTCATCCTTACTTTTCGACACCAAGATCGTCCCTTGTCAATAGACAAGGACATAGAGACGGATCAACAGCTTCTATGCAGTTCATCACTAAAAAGCAAGCCCCGAAGCAGCCCTTTCATAGCAATGGTGCTAGGGGGCAGAGGAGGTAGAGGTGGAAATCGTGGTCGCTCCAGCTAGAGGGAGCCTTCCACCTGCCCATCCTGCGGTGGGAGGATGCCTGAAGCACAAGTGGCAGAAATGGCAGTTCTACAGGGAACCTTGGACAACCTCCGTCCTCAGTGTGAGGTACCACGTCCCGTTCATACTCTCTCTCCCTCCATTGAATCTTCATCCAGTGATGTTGTGTTCCTACACGAAGGGATCAGCAAAGGACCTCACCCTTCATGTTGGAGAAGAATGCTATCAAGGGGTCCTAAACAGATTCCCAGGCTTCTACACTCGACTGTTTCTTGTAGAGAAGGTGTTTGAAGGCTGAAGACCAGTCATAGATCTCTCTGCCCTGAACGGGTTTGTTCTGCAAACCCTGTTAAGATGGAAATGGCAGATACAATAAGAATGGCTGTCAGACCAATTAAGATGGAGATGGCAGATACAATAAGAATGGCTGTCAGACCAAGACTTCAAGATAACACTGGATCTAAAAGATGCATACTTCCAGATCCTAATACATCCATCATCAAGGAAGTACCAAAGATTCATCCTTTATAAGAAAATATACCAGTTCAATGTGTTGTGCTTCAGCCTGTCCACAGCACCACGAGTGTTCACAAGTGTTCACTCTAGTTTCAATTAGGATTTCTCATTTTGGGAGGATGTCTTTGACCCAGGATTCTGGGATAAAAATTTTGTTTAATCCCGGGAACCTGGGATTTCCCATAATGTTTATTTTTTATGATTTGCCTTTATGACTAAATTTTGTTAATGCTACCCTGGCTTCTAACCAAACAACCATCGCTTTCAAGTATAGGGTAGTGCCATAGCCCCTGTGCTATGGTATTCCATTAACCCTTTACTTGTGTTATCTGCCTGAGATGATGAGAGTGCCTGCACTAGTGCACTTTACTGACTTTCTCTTTTTATTTTTTTCTTAACTAGCTGTTAACCTCGCAAAGCCTTAGGGTTTGTTGTCTGTTGACTTTCAGTTGGGGTGACAGTTTATCATTTATTAATTAATTATATGGAATCGTAAATACATAATGTTAATGAAAGTAGCTCACAATGTACAGTACAGTGTAAATAGTTCTTCATAAATGCTGATGTTTATGGTCAGAATGCTTTACTTAAGGCAACTCATTCATGAATCGATCCTTAATTGTCTGTAAAATATATGTAAAACTTTAATATAACACCGTATAATATTTATGTATATGCTTATTGTTATTTTCTTTTATTAATACTTACTGAAATGCTAATGGAAATGAAAACATATTTTGAGTACATTCAATTATATTTTTTTCTGATTTTACAAAACTAAAAGGAGAGTCTTTTAGGCAGTTGATAATATACCAAAGGAAAAAAACATAATTTTACATCAGTAAAAGTAAAACTAAGGGCACTGTCTGTAGGTAATATTTAGTACAAAATTTGTAATGATTTTCAACTTAGTAACTAACTATAACATTTTGTGGTTAATAACATAACAAAATGAAAAACAGTTTTATACCAATAAAAGTAAAAGTAAGGGCATGGTTTTTTAGTTAATATTTATTACAAAATTGTAGAGATTTTCAACTTAGTAATTAACCATTAGTCAATGCCTTATGAAATTTGTAATAGTGATTTGCTATTGAGAGAGAGAGAGAGAGAGAGAGAGAGAGAGAGAGAGAGAGAGAGAGAGAGAGAGAGAGAGAGAGAGAGAGATTCATATGATAACTACTAATAATAGCTAAAAAATGATATGCATGAAAACTATGACATTCTATAACAAATTGGTGCTGATATAAATTCCATTAGGAATTTGTTTTGAATGAGTTAAAGAAATTATATAGACGATGTTCTTTGTTATTTTTATGTACGCATATTCTCATTAAAGTCTTGAGATCGGCTGATCACTACCAAAAATAAAAAGAAATATTTGTTGATTATTAATGCAATATCGACTGGGGCAAAGAAGAAACATACCCATCAAAAGGAGAGATGGTTCTGTTATGGCAACAGAAGATGAAGAAAGACAACGCTGGAGGGAACACTTTAGTGAGGTTATAAATAGGAGATATGAAGGAAATAATTTGATTGATATAACTGAAGCTGAGGAAGACCTTATGTGCCCACGAATGAATTCAGTGTGTTTAAAGTCGAAGCTATACTAAAAATGATATTTTCATAAAATAAATTTTTGAACATACTTACCCGGTAGTTATATATATAGTTTACGTCCCTGACGTCACGGCAAAAATTTCAAAACTCGTGGCAATTGCCGATTGGGTAGCCAGGTGTACCACCAGTGGGCCCTCTACCCAGGTACCTGGAACCATTCCAGTCATTCCTCAGATCTTACATGCCCTTAGGTCTCTAGAGGGGAGGAGGGTGGGAATTAAATTATATATAACTACCGGGTAAGTATGTTCAAAAATTTATTTCATTATGAAAATATAATTTTTAAACATGACTTACCCGGTAGTTATATATATAGCTGATATGACACCTTTGGTGGAGGGTCAGAAACAGCCAACATTGTTGGAATTTACTTAAGAGTTAATAAACAAGCTTAAGGGTTTGTACCTGATAAGGAAGCTGACTTCAATGAATTCCTGCCTCATTATGTCCGCTTCCCTTACGAGATCCAGAGATCAACCCAGGGGGCTGAAGACCTCTAGGAGCTGTCAAACCGGTGTAAATACCTCTATGTCACAGGACCTCCTCTAATACCCTTGTTCTGGGCACTCTCAAGGAACAAACTAACCACCTGACTAAAATCAATGATTGTGGAAGACTGTCGTCCAATCTCCACAAACAACCATAAAAATACAAAAGTTCCAAGAGAAGAAAAGGGTATTAGGTTACAGGAATGTAGTGGTAGATCCTTCCCCCACTACTGCACTTGCTGCTACGAATAGTTCCAGAGTGTAGCAGTCCTCATAAAGAGTCCGGACACATTTCAAATAATGTGAGGTGAACACAAATTTACTCCTCCAAAAGGTTGTGTCCATAATGCTTTGTAAAGACCTATTCTGCTTGAAGGCTACAGAAGTTGCTACAGCTCTAACTTCATGTGTCTTGACTTTCAAAAGCTTGAGGTCTGCCTCACTACAATGTGAATGAGCCTCTCTTATTAAGAGCCTGATGAAGAAGGATAGTGCATTCTTCGACATCTGTAACGAAGGCTTCTTGACTGAGCATCGAAGAGCTTCTGACTTGCCTCGTAACTCTTTCGTTCTTTCCAGGTAGAACTTCAGGGCTCTTACTGGGCACAGGACCTTCTCCAATTCCTCACCAACCACATCCGAAAGGTTCATAATCTCAAAAGCCTTGGGCCAGGGTTGAAAAGGGCGTTCGTTCTTAGCAAGAAATCCTAGCTGCAAGGAGCAGATAGCTTTGTTATCTCTAAAGCGTATGTTCTTGCTAAAGGCATGAATCTCACTGACCCTTTTAGCTGTCGTCAGACTGACCAAAAAGAAAGTCTTCATAGTGAAGTCCTTAAACGAAGCTGAGTGCAAGGGCTCAAACCTGTCACTCATTAGGAACTTCAGGACTATATCCAGATTCCAAGCTGGTGATACCTGGTGCCATTCCTTAGATGTTTCAAAGGATTTGAGAAGATCCTGTAGGTCTTTATTATTAGAAAGGTCCAAGTTCCTATGCCTGAAGACGGCCGCTAACATGCTCCTGTATCCCTTGATGGTAGAAGATGAAAACCTACGGTTCCCTCTAAGGTATAACAGGAAGTCAGCAATCTGAGTCAAAGAGGTACTGGACGAGGAAACAGAGTTGACTCAGCACCATTCTCTATAAACCTCCCACTTGGATTGGTAAACCTTGATGGTAGAAGTTCTCCTTGCTCTTGCAATAGCTCTAGCTGCCTCCTTCGTAAAGCCTCTAGCTCTTGTGAGTTTTTCGATAGTCTGAAGGCAGTTAGATGTAGAGCTTGGAGGTTTTGATGGTACCTTTCCAAGTGGGGTTGTTTGAGTAGATCTACTCTTAATGGAAGGCTTCTCGGGGTGTCCACCATCCATTCTAGTACCTCTGTGAACCACTCTCTTGAGGGCCAAAAAGGGGCCAATAGAGTCAATCTGGTTCCCTTGTGTGACAATTTTTTTGCATCACTTTGTTCACAATCTTGAATGGAGGGAATGCAAGGTCTGGGTTTCTCTGTTCCAGGAAGAGATCTTCTTGAAGTTTGACAGGGTTGTTCCACCACTGAAGGTAACTTTTTACGGATTCCGTAATGGCAATGAATTTTGTCTCTAGTTCCTTTTCCTTGTCCTAATGACGATTGAGGTGGAACTGAAGAGGGCGAAGATTCAGCCTTCCCAGGGAGACAAACTGCTCCAACGAGGAGAGGGTTCCCAGCAGACTCATCCACTCTCTCACAGAACACTTCTGTTTCTCTAGAAAGGAATGAATTTTCAAGAGGGCTGGCTCCATCCTTGAGGCTGACGGAAAAGCCTGAAAAACTTGACTCAGAATCTCCATCCCAAAATAAAGGATCTTTTGGGATGGTGTCAGTTGAGACTTGTCTCTGTTTATAAGAAGACCCAGTTCTTCTGATAACCTCAACGTCATCTGTAGATCCTCCAGGCAGCGATTGTAGGAATGAGCTCTGAGTAGCTAGTCGTCCAGATACAGGGAGGCTCTGATACCTCTTAAATGCAGTATGCTTGCTACATTTAACATCAGCTTCATAAATATTTGAGGGGCGGTGCTGAGGCCGAAACAAAGGGCCCGAAACTGGAAAACTTCCTCCTTGTAAACGAACCTCAGGTAATGCATGAAGCTCGGATGAATGGGGATGTGGAAGTAAGCATCCTGGTCTAAAGAGACCATCCAGTCGTCCTTTCTTACAGCTGCTAGGACTGACTTCGATGTCTCCATGGAGAACTTTGTCTTCTGAACGAAGGCGTTGAGAGCACTTACGTCCAGGACTGGTCTCCATCCCCACGAGTTCTTGGGAACCAGGAATAAGCGGTTGTAGAAACCTGGTGACAGCAAATCTCGCACCCTCTCTATTGCCTCTTCCACAAGAGAGACATTTGAAGTTGCATAGCCTGCCTCTTTGACTCCTCTCTGTATCTGGCAGAGAGATCTATCGGAGCTACTAAAGGTGGTTTCCTTATGAAAGGGATTTTGTATCCCTCCTTCAGTAATTGTACGGACCAAAGGTCTGCTCCTCTCTTCTCACAAGCTCGCCAGAAGTTGTTTAGTCTGGCTCCTACTGCTGTCTGAAGGGGAATGCAGTCAGACTCTGCTTCGCCCTGGTTTGGATCCTCTTCTCCTTGCTCTCCTTCCCTTGGGTCTGGAACCACCCATACTGAAAGTTTTCTCTCGAAAGGACTGCGAAAACTGAGGGAATGGAGCTTCTTCCTTAGGCTTGCGGCTAGTGAAGGAAGTAGGCAGAACCTTTCTTGCTGTCTTTGACACCAAATCCTGTGTGGCCTTTTGGGTTATAGCAGAAGTCACCTCTCTGACCAACTCTTGAGGAAAAAGAGAGGAAGAAAGAGGTGCGTACAGCAATTCTGACTTCTGAATGGGTGTAACCCCAATGGACAGAAAAGAACACATTTGGGCTCTTTTCTTAAGAACACCCGCCGAGAAAGGGCTGCCAACTCACTGGATCCATCTCTTAAGGCTTTATCCATGTACGACAATGTGGATGAGACTATCAGTTTCCACATCCTTCAAGGCAGAAACCTTTTTCCCCAAGGCTCCCAGAGTCCAGTCAAGGAAATTGAACACCTTGAAAGCTCTAAGACGCCTTTGAGAAGATGATCAAGCTCTGACGTTGACCACGGTATTTTGGTCCTTCTCATGGCCGTCCGACGAGGAGCGTCTACCAGACTTGAAAAGTCCCCTTGGGCAGAGGCAGGAACTCCCAAGCCGAGAACTTCTCCCGTCTCGTACCAAACACTAGATCCAGAGGCCAATCTAGCCGGGGGAAAAGAGAAAACAGTCTTTCCCTGGTCCTTCTTGGATTGCATCCAGTCTCCCATCATCCTCAAAGCTCTCTTAGATGATCGAGACAGCACCATCTTTGTAAACAGAGACTCCTTCGACGGCTTCCCCAGCATAAATTCTGAAGGCAGTGACCGAGGAGCAGCAGGCACAAAATAATTTGGAAACTCTTTTCAGTAAAAACTCTCATGAGTTTCTTTAGGTCAACTGAAGGATGAAGGGTCTTAGGATCTTCTCCTTCCGAGACTTCCTCTAAAAGATCAGTAGGGGAAAGGTGATCGTCGATCCCTTCCTCCGACAAGTCTCTAACCGAGGTAGAGACGTCTTGTTTTCTAGGAGTCAACTCCTTAAGGTCCTGACTCCTGGCGTCAATGGGTCCAAGATCATCACGCCTGGCGTCGCGTTGTCCCAACGCTTGACGCTCGGAACTATGACGCTCACGATTATTATGATCAGAACTAAGACGTTCGCGATCTCGACGCTCGGCTCGACTGGCGTCATCACGACGTCCGAGGCTCTTACGCTCGGCGTCACATCTAACTGCTTGACGCTCGGCGTCACGTCCAACTGCTTGACGCTCGGCGTCATGCGGATCAGTCTCTCGACGCTTAGCAGGAGGATCCTCATTACGCCGCTCGGCGTCAAGTCTAACTGCTTGACGCTCAGCGTCACGCGGACCAGTCTCTCGATGCTTAGTAAGAGGTACCTCATGACGCCGCTCGGCGTCACATCTAACTGCTTGACGCTCGGCGTCATGACTACCAGGCTCTCAACGCTTGGAAGGTTGCCCGTCGTCAAGGACCTCTCAACTTTTAGCCTTCTGACGCTTGGCGTCAAGGTGTGAAGAATCCTGACACTCGGGGTCTTGGTGAGCCACTCTCTTATTGTCCGCAGGCTGATAGACTTGCATGAGAGAAGAGAGTTTCTGCTGCATATCTTGCAGCATACTAAAATTAGGGTCAACTTGTTGTGGCAAAACAGGAGACGTTGCTTCTACCACAAGCTCGCTTTCTAAGTTGCTCAAGGAATGCGCAGAGCGTCCAGAGGACGAAAACCAATCTGAAGGAGGAGGAGGAGCATGTACTGGGGTCATGCCAGTCTCAAAAAACTGCCCTGCAACTGGTTAGGCTGGACGCTTGACAGCTTCCGACATCCTTCTATCTACTACCGACGAAACAGGGCGCTTGGCTGGAGAGCCTTCTTCGGAAGTAGGAAAACGCTCCGGACTGCTCCAATAACTGCAACCAGGAGCCTGAGGCTTCATGATACGACGCTGATCGACAGAGTCAATCTTCCTCTTCAAAGGTCTGGATGCGAGACACCAGCCCCGTCTGGGCGCTGCGTCATCCGAAGAGGACGAAAAAATTTTCAGCTCACCTTTCCCATGGCGAGGCGAGGGCGAGCGTCCTGTGAAGCGTCAACAGGTACGCTCGAGGGGACGTCTGCTCGGGCGCTAACGCCTCTCGTTTCATTTCGCCGATCGACATTCCTTCTCCGAGGGGTTGGGGAGCTTGGAAGAGGTCTATGGCTAGGAGAACGACAGGTCCGAGCAGACGCACCCTCCACTGCACTGATTAAATTCCCTGCACTTTTAGCAATGTCACTAGCACTCTTTAATTCTTTAACGTCGAACATTAACTTGGTTCTGTCCGCTGCGAGCAACTCAACTCTCACGCCCAGGGCTTGAATGGCCACCATCATGTCCTTTAGAGTTGGTTCATCAGTAGTAACAGTAGTGGGATCTGGAACTACCACTACAGGAGAAGGATTAGGTTCATTAACACAGGAAGGGGAATAATCTCTAGAAGAACGAGATAAACTCTTACTCCTTCTAATCGTATCTCTCTCTAGCTTACGAGTGTAGCGGTCATATTCCAACCACTCACTCTCAGACAAAATAACACATTCATCGCAACAATCAACCAACTCACAAACTTTACCTCTACATTTTACACAAATGTACTGGGGATCAACAGAGGCTTCAGCAAGCCGGGTTTTACAACCTCTCACACATCTTCTAAAAGTTGATGAAGAGTCAAGACATTTTGAATATTTTAAAGAAAGATCAAACGAGCAAGGGTCAAAATAACAAAATTCAATTGTGGTTCAAGAAAATCCAAAAGCAAATCCAAACGAGCGAAAGCCAAAACCAAATTGTACATCACCAAGATAACTGCAATTATACAGGTTACAGCGAGTGAAAAATCCAACGATGTCGCCGGTGCTGCGGCAGGGAAGATCTGAGGAATGACTGGAATGGTTCCAGGTACCTGGCTAGAGGGCGCACTGGTGGTACACCTGGCTACCCAATCGGCGATTGCTGCGAGTTTTGAAATTTCTGCCGTGACGTCAGGGACGTAAGCTATATATATAACTACCGGGTAAGTCAGATGTTTAAGAATAAAAGATGGAAAGCCCCAGGATACTGCCGAGATGATACTGGCCGAAAGTAAAGTGACTCGCAAACTACTTACAAGATGATTTTTTAGAAGAGGTAAAACCTGATGAATGGGAGTTAGGAGAGTTAGTGAAAATAGCAAAAATAAAAAGACCTGACTGATTGCAATAATTACAGAGGCATAACACTTATGTCAGCTGTTATGAAAATATAGTATGCATATTCTTAAGAGACTGGAGAGAAAGATTGATGAAAAGCTGAGAGATGGACAAGCAGGATTTAGAAAAGGTAGAAGTTGCACTGACCAAATTTGCATTTTGAGACATGTACAGCAATGCGTAGAATATAAAAATCCATTTTTGATGGCATTTGTGGACTATGAAAAGCCTTTGATGATGTGCAAAGGCCAATTTTGTGGAGAGTCTTGCGTCATTATGGAATTCCTCTTAAATATGTAAATTTGATTAAGACTGTTCATAAGCATAGCAAGTGCAAAGTTAACGTTAATAGAGTCTTATCAAATGAATTTCCAGTGAACAGCGGAGTACTCCAAGGGTATGTGTTGCCCCCCTTGTTGTTTATCCTCCTCATGGATTTTGTAATGTGTAAAACAGTCAGAGATGGGGAGAAGGATTGGACTGGATTGGTGATAGGAATTAAGCAGACTTATAGAGTATGCTGATGATGCTGTCCTTGTTGGCAGAACACCACAGGATTTGCAATACTTGCTTACCGGAATGCATGAAATATCACACGAGGTTGGACTGAAGATAAATGGAAAAAAGACAGAGATGATGAGAATGGAGTATGCAATGGAAGACGAAATATCATTGGAAGTCGAAAGGATTAATGAGGTAGAATAATTTAAGTATTTAGGAATAATGATCTCCAATACAGGGTCTCTAGAATTAGAGTTTAGTGAAAGATTGAAAAAAGCCAATCAGACAATGGCTAGGTTAAGTAAAATTTGAAAATCAAATCGCCTACAATTACATATAAAAATCAGACTATATATCAGTTTAGTGAGATCGATATTACTGTACTCTATGGACATGATTCATGGTATGACAATGAAACAATCTCTAACAGATTTAGAAGATTTGTGAACAAAGCCCTCAGAAAGATAATGGGAGTTAATTGCAAGGACAGGATTAGAAATGAAACTATAAGAGACTACTCGAGTACCATATGTGGATGAGATCATGATGAGGGGTAGATGTAGATGGTTTGAGCATGCTCTTCGTACTCCCACTGAGATTAGTTCACCAAACGTTCAGCTGGGCTCCACAAGGCACTAGAAGAGTTGGAAGACCAAGGCCTACATGGCTGAGGACTTTGAAGTGCGAAGTAGATGATGAATGGAGAGTACTGAATTAAAAGCTCAAGATAAGAGACGACTGGCAAGATATAACCAAGGCCCTTTGCGCCAATAGGCGTAGGAGAAGATGATGATGATGAATTTTTCAATGATATAATGCCTTTGAAATTTAAAAACAGAATACAAAAAGGCTTTAATAAGGCAATATTAACTTTTTTAAAATTTGCATTTGTTTTACAATGTGATGATGTATTGGGGGGGATTAATTTTTGTTTTATTTTTACTTATTTTTTGTTGTTTGCCAAATTCAGAGAGAGAGAGAGAGAGAGAGAGAGAGAGAGAGAGAGAGAGAGAGAGAGAGAGAGAGTGTGTAATGATTGTTTGTTATGAGAGTGACTGGTGGTATAATTGAGGTTTTGTTTATTTTTTAGCTAGCTTAGGACAGTGGTGAATGTCTTGGGCGAATGCTCTTTTTTATTTGACTCCAGCTAGGGGCAATTGTCTGATTTGAGTGCTGGATTTACTTTATATTATTCCGACCAGCATGGAAGTCTTTATTTATTTCTACAGTATGTACAATTTTATTTATCTTTTGCTAGGAGTGATTCTGAATAATAGAAAGAGTTTATTATTTATCTTTGATTATAGTGCGATGGTTTAGTTAGCTAGGAGTGTTCGTAAGAGTTTTCTTTTTTCATTTGCAGGCCGTAATTCCTCCTTTGGAGAGATTTTTCCTTGAATGTGGAATTAATTGTTGATGACCTGGCTTATGATAAGGAACTTGATACGACTGCTCAGATTCATATAATTGTTGATGACCCGGGCTGAATTAACTTTCTATTGATGATGATGATGATGATGATAACCATGACCCCAATCAGGAAGGTAGTTGTGGCAAATAGCCACACAGTGGACTATTAACGACAGAGCTGTGGTAGTGTGCTGGGAAAGACAGTTCGGTGTTGTGTGGACAAGTATTGGTGTCCTAATATATATAAACACTTACATATTTTGATGTTGGTGTGCAGTTAATTTCAAGTTTTGTTAGGTTTTTTGTTGATTTATTTGAATGGTGTTACGTTTAATGTCTATTTTGTGTTAAGTTTATGATTAGTTTCAAGTGTGATTACTTTGATTGAGGATGGTTTTATGTTAAGCGTTTTAGTTTTAAGGAATATATTATTAAGGTTATGTTTTGTTTTTATTTCCCTTCTGTCTAAGAGTCCAGTTGAAAACGTAAGGGGAAAGTTTGTGCTGAGGATATATTTGTCAGTTAAGAGTTATTCAAGGGTGTGGGGGATTGTTCTTGTGACATCCCACCACAGTATGCATAAACTAAACTGGCTTACTATATAAAGGGTTTATCCCTGAATACTTTATACTTCTAATAGAAAATTATTCAAGCATACTTAATTAAATAAAAATAATCCAATTTCAAAATCTTTACATTTTCGAGAGAGAGAGAGAGAGAGAGAGAGAGAGAGAGAGAGAGAGAGAGAGAGAGAGAGAGAGAGAGAGAGAGAGAGAGAGAGAGAGAGAGAGAGAGAGAGGAGCTTGCTTTCTTTTAACTGTAATGTCAGGAATCAGCAAACTTTCAATCCACACTGGGATCGTGTTTTTCGTGACTCCTTTTGATCCTGCCAGTGCTAAAAAAAAAATCACATTCCGTGTTCAAGTTCCAGATGTTCATTTAAGATACTGTCTCATGAAACATTTGATCAGGATCATCGATTACATGACGGAGACTCGAAATACTGAAGGTCGCGACCCTAGGATGCCAGATTCGGAATCGTAGTAACGCACTCAGGGACGAGTTGAGTGTTACCTTCTCCCAACCCCTTGAATGGGCTGTCATAGGAAAAACCATGCAGCTTGCCGACCCATTTGGCCGAGGTCATGGAGAGGAGGAAAACTGTTTTTAAGGGTAAAGTCACAATCAGAGGAATGGCATAAGGAGCTTCTTTCAGTGATTGTAGTACACACACTACATTCCAAGGAGGTGGTCATATTTCCGACAGAGACCATGTATGCTCAAAACTTCATATGAGAGAATTCTAATGAAAAGGAAATAACTACTTTCAGTATTAAGACAAGACTAGAGGCCAAGCAGTAGCCTTTCACCACTGAGACCGAGCAGAGTTTTTCCGCCATGAGGAAGAATAAGAACTCCCCTGGTACTGGAATAGCGGCATCAAGAGGAGTGACATTCCTTCCACAACAGCAACCACAGAAGATAGCCCATTTCGTCCAGTAAACAGCAATACACAACTTACAGAGATCTCCAGGCATACTTTTCACTACTGATTGCTAAAAGCCTATCCACGAAAGGAGATGCAGGATAACCTCCAGGCGTGAAGTAGTAGGGAAGCAATTGCCTTATGGTATATGTATCGCTGCAGGAGGTTCTTTGTGGAGATCAGGAAGGAGAGGAAGCTCTGTCAGTACCTCTGTGAGAAGAAGTAGAAGGTATGGGTACCATTCTGCTTGCTGCCACAGGGGAGCTATTAAGGTCATCAACAGGTCTTGCGATGCCCTTACCTGGTTTGATAAGTCTTCTCATCAGCCAGAAGGGGAACATGTAGACGTTCAAGTTGTTCCACAGAGTTGAAAGAAATCTCAAAGAGCTGCCTGGGGACCCAGTAATGGAGAGCAGTATACAGAAAGGTATACAGAAAGGTTCAGAGTTCTTACTTACTTTCCTAAAAAAAAACGGATTTTGAAGCAAAGCAAAAAATCTATTTTTGGGTGAGATGGCCATGTCGTCCTGATGGAAGCCTCCTATTGGCAGCTTTCTAAGGGATATTTTGCTACAGTGATACTCCCAGAGAATTGACCATAGGTCTCCAGAATTCTAACTCCTGGCACAAGTATCCTTAAGATTTTTCTTAAGGATATCGCATAATATCAGGGGACGTATTTCTTGATACGACACATGGCAATCTTCACCCAAAATAGAGTTTTCGCTCTGAGGGGGAAGAGTGGCGAAATTGAAGGGGAGCCGTTATCAAGGTTACCCAGTGGATCCCCTTCCCGTACTAATACTGGATCCAATATGGCTACCCATTCCTTGTAGCAATTAAGTATGGTGCTACAGAGAGAGTAGTTTTGGGTGGGGATTGTTATATAATCCTTTTCTTAGAAAAGGAGGATGGGTCCATCAGGACAACATGGCCATCTCACCCAAAAACAGATTTTTCGCTTTGCTTCAAAATCCGTTTTTTGGGCTCAAGCCATGTCGTCCTGATGGAAGTTTACCAGAGAATTACTTGAAATTACTGTATCTGTGGGTTTGTATAAGTGCCTCAACCTTGGGTCAGCTTCTATATGGTCATCCACACCACAGAAATATATGACGATACCGTTATACGTCATAACCACTAAGCATGGAACAATGTTAGGGCTTCCTGAATCATGCAGGGAAATGTTGTCCTCGACAGTAGAAGCAACAAGGTTTGTATCAATATAGGAAAAATGTAAATATAATTCAGTTATTTTGTTCATATATATAAGTACTATCAAACATAAACTTTACTTAGGAAAATAAGTAAAAACTCTGGCTAATTCTATTTAACTACCTTTGGGGCGAATACGACGCACGTACACATTTGATATTAATTAAATAGACAACATAAATGCAAAAATGGTGTACTAAAAATTAGCAATAGAATTATACATCCAACATGTAAAAGATACATATATTTTCTATCTGAAAGGGAAGAAAAATCGTTAGCCACTCAGAATCAGTTGAAAAAGTTAAGATAATTTCACTCTAAATGTTGAATAATTATCAACACTGTATACAAGTGTAAACATGGCACTGGTGTCATTGGTATAATTCTGCACCTAAAAAAGAAGAGTTCTAATGTCACCAGGGTGAAACTTAATAAAAGGGGTATTGCACTGCAAGGTGTCAACACCTTTTCACCCAAACTGACAGTCCCAAACAGTTCACTGTTCATCGCAGCACTAGACGACAGGTTTCACAACACTACCTGCCGCCACCACAAAATGTTTTATCTCGTGCACTTGCTTCGCATAAAGTTTATAGAAGACTCTGGAGGATTTCCAACCAGTGTATGAGCGGAGTCGCTCAAAGTCCATATGCTGAAAAAATTTCAGCGAGGAAGCAATCTTTCTTGGATCATGACGTACGGGTGTACTATCAGGATCCGCTCTGCGAATGAAGTAAGTGAGCTTCGCCCTCAGCTGTTTTAGGAATAAGTTTGATCCGGAGGTTTCGCCTTTGAAGAGCTGTCCTCCCCAGAAGTCTGAATTTCTTCGAAGATAGACCTTTAGACACTCTACTGGACATAGAGACATCTTCCTTCAGAGGGCAAATTCTCCAGGGACCCCACCTTCCTGCTTAAATGCAACGAGGAATGAAGGGCCGTAGTAGTACAGGGAGGGGGTCCACCAGATACATTGATAACGGCTCCCCTTCGTTTGCCACTCTTCCCCCTCAAAGAGTTAAATCTATTCGGGGTGAAGATTGCTATGTGTCTTATCAAAAAATACGTCCCCTGATATTATGCGATATCCTTAAAGATATATTTAGGATACTTGCGCCAAGAGTTAGAATTCTGGAGACCTATGGTTAATTCTCTGGAAGTATCACTATAGCAAATATCCCTTAAAAAGCTACCTAAAGGAACCTTCGATCAAGACGACATGGCTATCTCACCCAAAAATAGAGTTTTAGCTTTGCTCAAAATCCGTTACATACATACATACATACATACATATATATATATATATATATATATATATATATATATATATGTATATATATATATATTTGGGCTCAAGCCATGTCGTCCTGATGGAAGTTCCTTAAGGTAGCTATATGTACTACAGTGATATTCCCAGAGAATTTTACCTTTAGGTATCCAGAATTCTAACTTCTGGCACGAATATCCTTAAATTTTCTCTCAAGGATATCGTATAATATCAGAGGACGTATTCTTGACACGCCACATAGCAATCTGCACCCCTAATAGCGTTTACGCTTCGAGGAAGTGTGGCAGAATAGAAGGGGAGCCGTATCAAGGTTACCCCCGTTCTCGTACTACTATTGAGTATGACAACAGCGCCATTTCCACGATGGCAGACATTCCTTATTCTGTAGCGATTTTGCTCAGTGGTATTCCCCGTGGATCTAACTTTTCGATCATTTTACAGGATTATAATTATGCTTTCTCCATCTTCTTCCGCCTCTGGAAAGTTGAGTATCGGGTCTTTACTATGAGTATATTTTAGCTCCTGTTTCTCAATGAAATTAGAGTAAATTATTGTGCCTAAGAGCTAGGCCTGTTACTGGAGGCGCCATGGGCGCCGTCGCTCGTTAGGCATGTGTTATTTAGTTAGCAGAACGACTTCCAGTTTTAAATAGCTTTATTTAATTATTTTAATTATTTAGCTATTTAGGCAATTATACTCGTAAAGATTTTGATAATGTGCATAATTTTCCTTTTAAATGTCGATCGTATAGTTAGAGTTTCGGTGATTTAGGTAACCGAGATCTCGTCTAGCCTAGGTAACCTAACCTAGGCGTTTTATTATACGTTCAGACATTTCCCCGGTTACCCTCGTGTATTGTTTTTTCAATTCAAGTGGAGACTGATACCTCCTAATATTATATGAAACATTACACGTCTCCATGGAGATTTAAGGGTAATCTCTTTTCCCTCTTGAGTGTAGCTTCAGGCTACAACCCTAGTGGCCGTGCCATGAATTTTATTCAGACATGACTAGCCTAGGGTTTTTCTGTCTCTTCCCTTAAACCGCTGGTTGTGGTATACCAAAAGGTTTGGGATTTAGCCAGAATCTCAGAGTATTTAGTATTATGTCGGCGACCTCTCGGCAAGGCGAATGGGTTGTGGGATTCCATCATTCCCCTGCCGGCTAGGCTGCCGGCATTGGAGGCTAGCCCTCCCTAGCCGCACTTGAAGTTGTGGTAGGATACCATCTTCTCCTTACAACTAGAAGACTAGTCCTGTGCCACAGTCCCCTAGGCTGAAGAGTGATATTCTTCTTTTGCCTAGGATGACGCTGCACTGGAACTCTGTTTTCTCCCTTGTTGAAAGGAGGCGGCAATGCTGCCATCCCCTTAACTATATCGGCAATCTCTAGGGTGGAGAACCGAGACTCTCCTGTCACCTAGGATTCTGCCGATACTGAAACAGAGTTTCTTTTAAAGGGTGGTAAGACTGACAATATTTCCAGTTCCTTTCACACGCTATACAGGACCCTGTTCCCTACCCCTCTGTCCACTTTTGATAGCCTAGCCATTGTCTTTTATTGGGCCGGCATCTTGCAACCTTACCATTGCTGGTAGGTTGCCGGAGCCGGCCAGACTCCCTCTCTAGCCATGACAACTGTCGGCAGCCATGTTGAATGTCAGTAACCATGGCTGGCGGCAGTGCATACTGCTGGCAGCCACATCATCTGTTGGCAACTATGGTCTCTGCCGGTAGCTGATGACTGTCGGCAGCCAAGATGGTGGCTGCCGGCAACTGGCCACTGCCGGCAGCCATAATGGCTGTGAGTGGGAAGTCCCTTTCTGTCCCCAAGGTTCTTCAGTTTCTCTTAGACTGCTATCCACAGGTTCTGTTGCCAGAATACCGCCGGCTAGGCCGGCACAGATAAGTGCTGACTTAGATGGCAGCACACTGACTGTACTGATACTGCCGGAGGCTAGCCTGCCGGCAGTGTATTGGCGGCACCTTGCCGGCAATAGTACTGTAGCTGGATGGAAGCCTGAATGGTACATTCTCCCCTTCCATTAGAACCTTCTTTCTGGAGAAAGGCAGTAAAATTAAACTTTTACATCCTTCATTACTGTATACATACACAGTAAAGGAGTAGCCTTTACTCCATGCTATCTCTCTCTCTCTAGCTAGCATACTAGATATGCTGGCAAGACCTAGTTATGCCGGCAACATGCCGGCTGAACTACAGTATATGTTATACAGGTCGCCAGTATATCTACAGTATAGAATATACTGCAGATAGAAAACAACTATATATTTTATACAACTAGTTATTTCCAATATATCTTGGATATCCATACACAGGCATTTGCTGAACCCAATCCCATATTAAATGAATATAATTTCTTCAATATCCTGATTAGAAATCAGTATCCGGATTACCCTACAATATTAAATAGCTTCAAGGCAGGGGTGATACACTCCTAACCCTTAAAGGGTAGAGCCTTTATTCTTGAGTCTCCCTGATCAGGAAACTCTATAATTTAATATTGTAAGGAAGGCTACGGCAAATAGGCTGAGTGGGATACACAAATATATGTCTTTATTTTCTGAACTACAATACATGATTGTACAGTAGCCAGTAATTTGCAATATAGACTTACTGCAAATAGAAAACTACAGTACCATTATACAGTAGTAATTTCTAACATACCGTGGGTACCCTTGTGCGAGCATTCTGCTGGTACCGCTCCTATATTGAAAGAATAATATTTTCTTCAATGTTCTGATTGAGAATCAGTCATCCTGACCCCACAGTATTAACAATATAAAGGGACAGTGAATTTGTACTTCTCTACCCCTAGGGGTAAGAGCCCTTCTACTCGAAGTTACTTGATAGAGGAATCTCCATATAGTTAATACCGATGGGAGGTAACAGCATTTGCTCACGGGGGTACACATGTATGTATCTCCTACTATCCCTTTATAGCTTACTATCCTTTTATAGCTTACTATCCTAAGCTATTCTGTTATAGATGACCTTTGCATGTTGATTATCAGGGAGATAATTGTTTGTATACTCATTTGGTTTTCCTTTCTTTACAGGAGGAACACCTGATACCTTGTGCTGCAGTCTTCTGCAAGGCCGAAAGTAAGTATTTTTACGGTCATAATACTTGCAGGTTTCATGGCCCCTGCAATATTATTTCCGGATCCCTACATTATTGAAACCCGCAGGTTTGCAATATATGTCGGACATTAATGTCTGAAGGTTTCGAGAATCCCAAGTCTACAAAGACTAGGGATACAGCTCAATACAAATTACGCAACTGGGTGAGAGGCTTCCAGAAAATCTCTCCAGGACCTTTCCTACCTAATGATAGGATGCGTAAACTACTATTTCCGAAAGCAAGTAAGGAAATAGTAGTGCCTCACGCACCAACTACATCCCCTGACGGCCAAATGACCTTTGGGAATGAGAGCAAGAAGTGCCCCAGGGTAGAAGAGGAAAATGTTGTGTCAGAATTTCCTCCCCCTATGCTGGCTCTAGAGCCATCGACGTCGACATCTTCGTCTTCTACCCCTCTATTAGATAGAATGGTACAATTATGTATCCAACTGAATAATCAAATATAGAGCTTTCGTAAACAAAACGAAAAGCAGGAAGTGAAACGCAAGATAAGAGCCTGGCAAAGCTTCTCTTGTCGCTTCCCAAGGGTCACTCAAATGACCCATGGATCAAGACCTACCAACATGCTCCAAAACCAATCCCTGGAGGTTTGCGGAGCTGATGCCAATTTTTAATAGCAAACTCTACATCTCAGAGGAGATGGGTGCTGTTCCTTTGGACAAAATTCAATTTTGGCCAAGCTTTGATGCTTTCCCTAATTGTTTGGTTCGACTGAGGTACGAACCAAAGTCAAGAAAAGGAACGGAATCAAAAGAGGTCATGATTCTCGACCATGATAAGGCACAGGCTATCCTCTCAGGTAGTCTGAAAAAGGCGGGTTATTCAGAGTCGGAGGTATTGTCACTGAATAACAGACACCCTTCCTTTCTTGCTCCTGCTTCATTCTCATTCCCATTTGTGGGGAAGGCATTTACATCTGTTGCCAAAGCAGTGGAGGCGGGTATGCCATGTCCCACACTCGAGGAGTGCAAGCCTCTGTCACCAGCTTTTCCCAGCCAGGAAAAGGACTGGAAGGAAGTCCTTTGAACCTTTTCAGTAGGAAAATTAGACGCGGATGTCGCAAGTCGACAATTTAATGAATGTCTCCCTAAATTATCTGAGTTGCTCTTGTATAATGAACAAGACACAAAGGGGAGACTTGCAGCCTCCCTTTCTCTACAAAACTACATAGAGTTGTGTTCAACCTACCAAAATGCCCCAGACATGCTCATGGTCATAGCCAAAATGCATATGGCTATCTTAGTGAAGGACCTTTACGCCTTTATGAAGGCTAGGAGAGCATGTAGAGAGTTTGTGTTCGCTGCTGCAACAGTGAAACATGAAACAAGGAAGCTAATATCTTCCAACATCTGGGGTAAAGACCTCTTCCCACACAAGGTAATTAGGAAAGTGATTAAGAACGCCACCATGGAGAACATAAGTCTTCTCCAAAAGTGGGGTATCCTTTCAAAGAGAAAATCTTCCATGGTTGTGGGTCCCCAACCTAAAAAGAAGACGGGAAATGCTGGAAATATCCGGGCTGCTCAACATCCCACTATTCCAGTGACCACGGTGCCACAGGCAGGTGGTCAAAAGTTTAAACCTACTGACTATTCGAAGCATGAAGACGCTTCTGCTAGGAGGAATGTTCCTTCAGGATCGTCGGACCTTCGATCCTTGGGTCCAAAGCCTATTCAAGATGGGACCTTGATGGGAAACAGAAATGTATCCACCATCATTTCCCTACCTTCTCCTACAATCCAAAACCCTCCTGGAGGAGTATACCTGAGAGCTCTAGAGCATACAGGTGGTAAGAAAACTATAGTTCATCGAGCTCCAGGGAAGGCTGTTTTGTGTTCACGAGAAGGACTCAAGAAATCTCTAAGTCATTTTGAACTTGTCGCCACTCAACAAGTTCATAGAAAACAGCAAGTTCAGAATGTTAATCCTTCCGAACATATGGACCTTGTTCCAAATAGGGGTGTTCGTAGTCTTGTCAGACCTGAAAGGTGCCCTGTGGCAACTTCCAGTCAACCACCCCCTTCCCTCCTATCTAGAATTCAAGTTACAGATAGTAACATTCATCCTAGGAAAGACACGTGTCACACTGGGCACAGTCCTAAATATCTTCATAGGATTGGCAGACTTAATCACGTTAAAACCAAGCCTAGAAATGGTTCAGGCATTAATATACCTGGACGAGAGGCTGGGGTGGGCAGCACCCAAAGTGGCTGGTCAATGTGCATCCAAAGAAATGACCCGGTTCCCGAGACATCACGGATGCAAGATAAGCTTCTAGAAGTCTCGACTCTCTCCAGCTCAAGGGTTTCAATGGCTGTAAAACCATTGAAGCCCGCAGTCACATCAACTCTCCTTTCCCTTGGGAATATAAAAGGAGGTCGCGAGGTCTGTCAAGAGACTCAGGTAATCGGTCAGATTTCCAAGACGCTAACAGGGAGAAGCGCTAAACTCTCCCCAGTTTGCAATAGTGACAGACCTAGTGTTAAGAGCCTGGCGAAAATACGCATCAAACGCTTGAAGAGATAAAAAACACCGATATTGGTCCCTCCTTAATCGCTTCTCTAACAAAAATTAAAGCACGAAAGTCCCAAGACTCTGCTGGTCCTATCATGAGTGAGGAAGCTCCCTCCACACAGATCACACTTCTTACGACTGATCCGGGACACCGAAGCGATTATAAGACGTCACAATAGATAATGCTAAAGAACGTCTCATACAGTCTAGGTGAAGTTAACCATCCCTTTCTTAAAGGGATGGCACCTCTCAGCAGTTCATATACAATTGATCCACAATGTGACAGTGATGCTCTATTTCAATTCAAGCCGATAGAGTCGGAATGGTCCATGGACGCAGACCTATTCCCTCCCAGATGGGAACAAGTCCCGGAACTGCAGATCGACCTCTTCATCACGAGCGTCTTCAAGAAACCACCTCGATATGTAGCCCCATATGAGGATCCTCTAGTGGGACTGATAAACGACATGTCTCTGGAATGAAAGGGATGGACTCAGGTATACCTGTTCATCCCATCCAATCACCTGCTGAAGGTCCTCAACAGGCTCAGATACTTCCAAGGGGAAGTAGCTCTTTTGGCTCCCAGATACCCCAAGAGCAATCTGTCCTCCCTAATGAAGAAACTGAAGATGAGGCAGGTCCTAGTTCTGATCCTAGGTATATTTCAGAAGGTTCAGAAATTAACTGCCTTCGTTTTATCACAGAGAACCCAAACCCTTCATTTCATGATTTTCTTACCCTAGCGGTTAGAAAAAGATTTGGGATCTCAGAAGGCAATATAGAATTCTTAAAAGAATACAAGGCTAAGTCAACTAGAAGACAATATGAGTCTTCCTGGAAAAAGTGGGTTGCGTTTGTGAAAGCAAAAGGACCGAAAGAAATTTCAATGAACTTCTGTCTGTCCTTCTTTGTCCACCTTCATAATCAAGGTCTGGCGGCCAATACGATAAATACGTGCAAGTCAGCCTTGACTAGACCTCTTCTATATGCCTTTCAAGTAGATCTGGCGAATGAAATCTTTAATAAGATTCCGAAGGCATGTGCTAGGCTTAGGCCCGCAGTACCACCAAAGTCCATCTCTTGGTCTTTGGACAAGGTCCTACATTATGCCTCATCTGTGAACAATGAAGATTGTTCTCTCAAGGATCTAACCCAAAAAGTTCTTTTTCTATTCGCTATAGCCTCCGGGGCTAGAGTTAGTGAAATAGTGGCCCTATCCAGAGATAAGGGCCACATTCAGTTCACAGAAATGGGAGAACTGAATCTCTTTCCTCATCCATCCTTTCTCGCTAAAAACGAGCTACCCACTAAGAGGTGGGGTCCCTGGAGAATCTGCCCTCTGAAGGAAGATGTCTCTCTATGTCTTGTAGTGTCTAAAGGTCTATCTTCGTAGAACTTCAGACTTCAGGGGAGGACAGCTCTTTAAAGGAGAAACTTCTGGATCAAATTTATCCCTGAAACAACTAAGGGCAAAGCTCACCTACTTCATTTGTAGAGCGGATCCTGACAGTACACCCGCAGGTCATGATCCGAGAAAAATTGCTTCATCACTGAACTTCTTTCAGTATATGGACTTTGAGCGTCTTCGTTCATACACTGGATGGAAATCATCCAGAGTGTTTCACAAACACTATGCAAAACAGGTGAATGAACTGAAACACTATGTAGTGGCAGCAGGTAGTGTATTAAAACCTGCCCCCTAATTACTGTTGTAAACAGTCAATGGTTTGGGTCTTCAAATGTCCTCGCACATACACTGGGTGAGAATTATCCAGAGTGTTCTCAAACACTATGCTAAGCAAGTCCATGATCTGAAGCAGTATGTGGTGATGTCGGGTAGAGTATTTAACCTGCCGTCTAATTCTACGATGAACAGGTAATTGACTGGGACTGTCAATTAAAGGGAGAATGGGTCAACCCTCTTAGGGTGTGACCTCATTTGATTATGTGTTACCATGGTGACACTAGCTCTGTTCAAAATCCCAGGTGTGGAATTATACAGATAGCACTAGTGCCGGTGTACGTAGTACACAGTGCAGATAGAAGTAACCAGTACAGGAATTATGAAGAGAAATGTTTTATAAATTTTCTTCAATCTGAGAGTGGCACTCATCATTTCTTTCCTTTCAGGAAAGAAATATAGTCTCTGTACTTGTTACAGGTATAATCCCATTGTCATACTACATTAGTTTTACTAGCCATCTCTTTTAGTCATTTATTAGGAATAAATGTCTATTAGAATGTAGTGCGTCTGCATTCGCCCTACAATTGCATGTATAAATGCCAGAGTTCTTTGACTTACCAAAGTAAGTATTCCTCATATAATTGTATGCTCACAAATAATAGATATAAGAGACACTGATATTGATTCAGCAATATATTCAACAATGAGACTGTTTGTATATTCAGTGTATACTTATGTTTGTTCATACAATATGTTAACCTTGAGACCCCTTTTCTACTGTCTAGAATGACTCTTCCCTGTAGGAGGCAGGAAGCACTAACATAGTTTATGATTAGTGATGATGACAGATAATGGTGATATCACTTGTCTCAATTGGTCCCCATGACCATAGAAAATGTTGTTCCGAGGTTAAGGCACTGATGAAAATCCACAGATACACCAATGCTCTGGTATGCTTCCATCAGGACGACATGGCTTGAGCCCAAAAAATGTTTTTTGAGCGAAGCGAAAAATCTGTTTTTGGGTGAGATGGCCATGTCGTCCTGATGGACCCAACCATCTCTTCTAAAAAAGAAAAGATCTTCACAGTATCCCTCCCGTTGTACTGTATCTGTAGCATCATGCTCAATGCTACAAGGAATGTCCGCCATCGTGGAAATGGCGCTGTTGTCATACTCAATAGTAGTACGAGAACGGGGGTAACCTTGATACGGCTCCCCTTCTATTCTGCCACACCTCCTCGAAGCGTAAACGCTATTAGGGGTGCAGATTGCTATGAGGCATGTCAAGAATACGTCCTCTGATATTATACGATATCCTTGAGAGAAAATTTAAGGATATTCGTGCCAGGGGTTAGAATTCTTGATACCTAAAGGTAAAATTCTCTGGGAATATCACTGTAGGTCATATATCCCTTAGGAAGCTACCTTAAGGCACTTCCATCAGGACGACATGGCCATCTCACTCAAAAATAGATTTTTCGCTTCGCTCAAAATCCGTTATATATACATAACAGATTTTGAGCAAAGCGAAAAATAAATTTTTGGGTGATATTTAGCTACAGTGATACTCCCAGAGAATTAACCACAGGTCTCAAGAATTGTAACTCCTGGATCAAGTATCCTTAATATAACTTTTAAGGATATCGCATAAAATCAGTGGACGTATTTCTTGATACGACACACGGCAATCTTCACCCCCGAATAAATTTTACGCTTTGAGGGGGAAGAGTGGCGAAATAAAGGGGAGCCGTTATCAAGGTTACCCGGTGGATCCCCTCCCAGTAATACTACGGCGTATTATTCCTTGTTGCATTTAAGCATGGATAGCCGCAGATAGAGTAGTTTCGGGTGGAGTCTTTCGTTACGTAGTTGTATACTCTTTTTGAAAGAAAGGAGGGTCCATCAGGACGACATGGCCATATCACCCAAAAATAGATTTTTCGCTTTGCTCAAAATCCGTTTTTTGGGCTCAGCCATGTCGTCCTGATGGAAGTTTACCAGAGAATTACTTGAAAGTACTATATCTGTGGGTTTGTATAAGTGCCTTTACTTTGACTGAGTTCCTTATATGGTCTCCCAGACCTTACATATATGATACTACCGTTATTTGTCATATCCAGTTAGTTTAGAACTAACTTAGGGGTTCCTGCCCCCTGTAGGGAAATTGTCGATTTCGATTATAAGGTGTCAAAGTTTGTCATTCTGTTGGAACAAGGTGGAACTTATAAAGGTTACGAGGTTGTTCTTTCAGAGATTTTACTCCCAAGAATATTACTTTAGGAAAAATAAAAGGCTCTTGATAGTTTTATTCGTATTCATAAAGGGCGAATAAGACGCAAATACATTTATGTCTTTTTATATTTATAGACAAATTATAAAAATGTAAAAAGCAAAAATGTATCATTAGAAAGAATATCTGTCACATATATACATCTCTGGGTATATATAATTTTAACCTGTAAGGAAAGAAAAACAGATTTTGAGCAAAGCGAAAAATCTATTTTTGGGTGAGATAGCCATGTCGTCCTGATGGAAGGTTCCTAATGGTAGCTTCCAAGGGATATATGAACTACAGTGATACAGTATTCCCAGAAAATTTACCTTTAGGTCTCCAGAATTCTAACTCCTGGCGCAAATATTCTTAAAATTCTCTTAAGAATATCGCATAAATCAGGGGACGTATATCTTGATACGACACATAGCGATCTTCACCCCGAATAGCGTTTTCGCCTCGAGGGGAAGAGTGACAAATTTTGGAGGGGGAGCCGTTATCAAGGTTACCCTAGTTCCCACACTACTATTGAGTATCAATATGGCGGTCATTCCTTGTAGCGTTGAGCATGGTGCTACAGATATAGTAGTTTCGGGAGGGATTCTGCTAAGGCCTTTTCTGTAGACGACATGGCTATCTCACCCAAAAATAGATTTTTCGTTTCGCTCAAAATCCGTTGTTTTTCGCTCAAGTCATGTCGTCTTGATGGAAGTTTACCAGAGAATTTCTAGAAAGTACTGTATCTGTGGATTTTCATTGGTGCCTTAATCTTGGGACAATTTTTCTATGGTCACCTGGACCATTGAGACAAATGATGTTACCATTATCCGTTACTAACACTAATCATAGACAATGTTAGTGCTTCCTGCCCCCTACAGGGAAGTCATACTAGACAGTAGAAAAGGGGCCTCAAGGTTAGCATACAATGTATGAACAAACATAAGTATTCACCAGATATACAAATGGTCTCACGGTTTGTATATATTGTCGGAACAATATCAGTGTCAACTATATCTATTGTTTGTAAGCATACAATGATATGAGGTTTACTTAAATAAATAAGTAAAAGAACTCTAGCCTTTTTAATGTGCAAATTGCAGGGCGAGAAAGGACGCAATTACATTCTAATAGACATTTATTTCGAATAGATGACTAAATGGAATAACGAGTGAAACGAATGTAACATGTTATAAGAATTATTCATGCAACGTATACAGAAAATATCTTTCCCTCCCTGGAAGGGAAGAAATAATGAGTGCCACTCCAAAACTAAAAAAATTTTGATAAATATTTCAAATATAAATTCTGTAAATGTTGTATACTATCAACACTGTACTACGTACACAAGGCACAATTGTTATCTGTATAATTCCACACCTGAGATTTTGAACAGACTTAGTGTCCCCATAGTGACACTCACTTAAAAGGTATCACACTGGAAGTGTCAACACCTTTTCACCGTAATTGATAGTCCCAATCAATTAACTGTTCATAACAGCACTAGACAACAGGTTTTAATACACAACCTGCCGCCACCACATAATGCTTCAGTTCGTGGAATTGCTTAGCATAGTGTTTGTAGAACACTCTGGATGATTTCCATCCCGTATATGAGCGAAGACGCTCAAAGTCCATATACTGAAAAAAATTCAGTGATGACACAATTTTCCTCAGATCATGACCTGCGGGTGTACTGTCAGGATCTGCTCTGCGAATGAAGTATGTGAGCTTTGCCCTAAGTTGTTTTAGGGATAAGTTTGATCCTGAGATTTCTCCTTTGAAGAGCTGTCCTCCCCTAAGTCTGAGGTTCTACAAAGATAGACCTTTAGATAATCTACTGGACATAGAGAGACATCTTCCTTCAGAGGGCAGATTCTCCAGGGACCCCATCTTTTAGTGGGTAGCTCGTTCTTGGCGAGAAAGGTTGGATCAGGAAAGAGATTCAGTTCTCCCACTTCTGTGAACTGAATGTGACCCTCATTTCTTGATAAGGCTACTATTTCACTAACTCTAGCCCCGGAGGCTATAGCGAACAGGAAAATAACTTTCTGGATTAGATCCTTGAGAGAACAATCTTCATTGTTCACAGATGAGGCATAATGTAGGACCTTGTCCAAAGACCATGAGATAGGCTTCGGAGGAGCTGCAGGCCTAAGCTTAGCGCATGCCTTTGGGATCTTATTAAAGATCTCATTTGTCAGATCCACTGGGAAGGTATATAGAAGAGGTCTAGTCAAGGCTGACTCACACGTAGTTATCGTGTTAGCTGCCAGACCTTGATTATGAAGGTGGATAAAGAAGGACAGGCAGAAGTTTATTGAAATTTCTTTCGGTCCTTTTGCTTGAACAAAAGCAACCCACTTTTTCCAAGACAATTCATATTGTCTTCTAGTTGACTTAGACTTGTATTCTTCTAGGAAGTCTATATTGCCTTCTGAGATCCCAAATCTTTTCTTAACCGTTAGGGCGAGAAAATCATGAAACGAAGGTTTTGGACTCTCTGCGATGAATCGAAGACAATTAACTTCTGAACCCTCTGAGATAGTGCTGGGTTCAGTACAAGGGCCAGCCTCAGCCTCAGTTCCCTCACTAGAGGGAACCAGTTGCTCTTGGACTATTTGGGAGCCACTAGAGCGGCCTTTCCTTGGAAGGATCTCTGCGTGTTGAGGACCTTCAGCAGGAGATGTGATGGAAGGAACAGGAATTTCCGGGTCCATCCGTTCCACACTAGGGACATGGCGTCCATTATCTCCTCTAGAGGGTCCTCGTATGGGGCTACATATCGAGGTAGTTTCTTGATGACGCTCGTCACGGAGAGGTCGATCTGCAATTCTGGGACTTGTTCCAATCTGGAAGAGAATGGGTCTGCGTCTGTGGACCATTCTGACCCTATCGGCTTGAGCCTGAGTAGGGCATCCGCTGTCACATTGCAGATCATTTGCATGTGAACTGCTGATAGGTGCCATCTCTTTAGGTAAGGGATGGCAAACATCACCTAGATTATATGGGATGATCTGGAGCCTTGTCGAATTAGACGTCTCACTATCACTTCGCTGTCCCAGATCAGCCTGAGGAGGCCTGATCTGCGTGGAGAGAGTTTCCCAAACATCAACAGGACTGCCATGGCTTCCAAAAGTAGATGAGAAGGGCCTTGAGTAGAGATGACCAAGTCCTCTGATGGGAGTGAACTCCCCATTCTTCCGTCGAGGCATCCATGCAGATGATCTTTGATAGTCGAGGAAGTTGCAAGGGCACGGTCCTCATTAGGCTTTTGGCCTTCGTCCATGGGTTAAGAAGCGATCGAGGTAAGACTGATATCGGTCATTTTAAATCTCCTCGAGCGTTTGATGCGTATCTTCTCCAGACTCCTGACGCATCTTTCAGCTGTGCTCTTAGCACTGGGTCTGTCACTGCTGCGAACTGGAGAAAGTTCAGTACTCTTTCCTGTTAGCATCTTGAAAACCTGACGGATTACAGTAGTCTCTAGACCGAACCGACCCTGCGATCTCCTTCTTCATCCCTAAGGCAAAGGAGAGACAGTGTGACCTCAGGTTCCAATGGGTTTACACCCATTAAAACCTTTGAGCTGGAAAGAGTTGAGACTTCTTGAAGTTGATTTTGCATCCCCGATCCAGGAACTGGGTTACTTCTTTGGATGCTTGCAGACCAGCCGTTTCGGGTGCTGTCCGCACCAGCCATTCGTCCAGGCACTTTGTTACCTGAACAGTTTCTAGGCATGGTTATTGTACGACTGCGTCCGCCAATTTCGTGAAGATACTTGGGACTGTGTTTAGTCCGAAAGGTATGCCTCTTAGAACATACTTTATCTTCTGTAACTTGAATCCTAGGTAGAAGGAGAGAGGGCGACTGACTAGAAGCTGCCAATAGGCACCTGTCAGGTCTATCAAGACTGTGAACGCCCCTTTTTGTAATAGGGTCCTTATGTGTAGAAGGATTAACATCCTGAACTTGCTGTTTCTTTTGAACTTGTTGAGTGGGAACACAAAACAGCCTTCCCTGGAATTCGATGGACTTTGCTTTCCTTATAACCTGTATGCTCAAGAGGTATAGGGTATACTCTTCTAGTACAGGGTCGGAGTGTTGGAAAAGTTGAGGAAATGATGGTGGATGCATGTCTAGTTTCAATCCTAGTCCAATCTTGATTAGGCCTTGGGCAAAAGGATCGAAGGTCCGACGATCGTATTGGAGCCGCCCTCCTACCAGAAGCGTCACTTTGCTTCCACTAATCAGAAGGTTTACCTCCTCGACCGCCTGCCTGGGGCACCGCGGTCATAGAAACTGTGGGATGTTGTTGAACAGACCGAGGAAAAAGTCTAGACTTTTTCGTCTTCCTTTTAGGTTGGGGACCCACATCCGGGGAAGACTTCCTCTTTGAAGAGATGCCCCACTTCTGGAGAAGGTTCCTATTCTCCATGGTAGCTTTCTCAATTACCTCTTTGACTACCTCGTTTGGAAAGAGGTCTTTACTCCAGATGTTGGAAGATATCAGCTTCCTGGGTTCATGTTTCACTGTTGCAACAGCAAACACGAACTCCCTACAGGCTCTCCTAGCCTTCATAAAGGCAAATAGGTCTTTTACTAAGGTGGCCATATGCATTTTGGCCAAGACCACGAGCATGTCTAGGGTACTTCGATGGGCTGAACACATCTCTATGCAGTTTTGTAGGGATAAGGAGGCCGCAAGTCTCTTCTTTGTCTCTTGTTCCTTGCACAAGAGATACTCAGAAAGTTTAGGGAGATTCTCGCTAAACTGTCGTCCAGCGATGTCCGCATCCAGTTTCCCTACTGAAAAGGTTAAGTGGACTTCCTTCCAATCCTTCTCCTGCATGGGCAAGGCTAGTGACAGAGGCCTGCACTCCTCAAGTGCAGGGCATGGTTTGCCGGCCTCCACTGCCTTGACAACAGATTTAAATGCCTTCCACGTAAAGTGGAATGCTATTGAAGTAGGGGCAAGAAAGGTAGGGTGTCTCTTACTCAGGGCGAACACTTTCGACACCGAGTAACCCGCCTTTTTCAGGCTACTTGTCAATATAGCCTGTGCTTTATCGTGGTTGAGAACCAACCATGACTTCCTTCGATTCCGTTTCTTTTCCTGACGTTGGTTCATGCTTCAGTCGTATGAAGCAATCAGGGAAAGCGTTAAAGCTTGGCCAAAACTGGATTTCGTCTAAAGGAACAGCTACCATCTTCTCTGAGATGAAGAGTTTGCCGTCTAAAATCGGCATAAGCTCCGCATACCTCCAGGGATTGGTTCTGGAGCATGTCGGGAGGTCTTGGTTTCTGGGTCGCTTGAATGACCCTTGGGAGGCCACGAGTGGTGCTTCACAGAGCTCTCTCTTGAGTTTCGCTTCCTTTGTTTCGCCTTGTTTGCGAAAGTTTTCCATTAGACACGTAAGATGGGCCAGTAACTGGTCCATTTTGTCTAAAAGAGGGGTAAAAGGTGAAGACGTCGAGGTTAACGGCTCCAGGGCCGGCACAGATGGAAGCAATTCCGACACGACATCGTCATCTTCTTCCAGGGGTGCCTTCCTGCCCTCCATCTCGATGTCAAGCTGGGCACAGGGAGGAGCGAATCGTGCCTGGGGCACCACTATTTCACTACTTGCTTTCGGGAACAGTAAGCTACGCATCCTATCATTAGGTAGTTATGGTCCCGGAGAGATCATCTGGATCCCTCTTACCCATTTGCGTAGTTTCTTACGTGCCGCATCCCTAGACTCCACTGACTTGGGATCATCAAAACCTTCGGTCACTAAGGTCTGGCAGATATTGCAGACTTGGGGGTCCCAATATTGCATGGATTCGGTAATAATATTGCAGGGGGCATGAGACCTGCATGCTTTATGACTGTAAAAGTACTTACTCTTAAGATTGCAAAAGACTGCATCACATTCCATCTGGGGTTCCTCCTCTAAAGAAAGGAAAGCAGAATGAGTATACAATTGTTTATCTCACCTGATAAGCAATATGTAATTAGTCATCTTTTAATTATTATAGGTTAGGATAGTAAGCTAGAAAGGAATAGGGAAAGACGCATACTTGTGTATCCCTTGCAAGCAATTGCTGTAACCTCCCACCAGTATTAAATATAAAGAGTTTCCTTTATCAAGGTAACTCAAAGGAAAAGGGTTCTAACCCCTAGAGATAGAAAAAGTGTACACTGCAACTGACCCTTCCAATTATTTAATACTGTGGGTTAAGCGTAAACTGATTTCCAATCAGAGTATTAAAGGAATTCTATTCTTTCAATATAGGTTCGGTCTCAGCAGAAGCCTGCACAAGGGTACCCAAGATATGTTAGAAATTAACTACTGTCTAATAATACTATAGTTTTCTGTTTGCAGTATATACTATATTGCAAAATACTGGTTACTGTATAATCATATACTGTAGTTCAGCCGGTGAACTGCTGGCATGGCTAGCACCTGGCGGCACGATCCAGCCGGCATGTCGCCGACCGGACTAGAAATTAGAAAACACATATTTGTGTATCCTACCCAGTCAATTGCTGTGACCTTCCCTTCCAATATTAAACCATAGAGTTTCATGATCAGGGAAGCTCAAAGACAAGGGTTCTAACCTTTAAGGATAGAAAGTGTAATACCACTGGCCCTTCTAAATTATCTAATATTGAAGGGTAAAATGTAAACTGATTTCTAATCAGAGTATTGAAGAAATTCTATTCTTTTAATATAAGATTGGTCTCAGCAAAGGCCTGGGCAAGGATACCCAAGATATGTTGGAAAATTACTAGTATAATATATACAATAGTTTTCTATCTGCAGTATATACTATACTGCAAATATGCTGACTACTGTATAATCATATACTGTAATTCGGCCAGCATATAGCCGGCATAGCTAGTCCCTGACGGCACAGTCCGGCCAGCATACCAGCTGATAGAGAGAGAGAAAGCAAGGAGTGAAGGACTGCATTATTACTGTGTATGTTTACACTAAATAAGGATGTAAATATATAATTTACTGCCTTTCAACAGAAAGGAGGTTCAAATGGATGGGGAGAATGCATCATTCAGGCTTCCATCCAACAACAAGTACCTTTGCCAGCATATGGCCGGCAGGCTAGTACCCGGCAGCACTGGTACAGTTGGCATGCCGCCGGCTGAGTCAGTACCTGTCGGCGCCGGCCTGGCCGGCAGCATGCCGGCAGTCCAAGGGAGGACTAAAGAACCTTGGTAACAGAAGGTCCTCCCTCCCCCAGCAGCTGTCATGGCCACCGGCAGCCGTCAAACAGCTGTTATTTAGGAGCCCAGCCGGCCCCGCAACCTGCAGGCAAGCGGTGGGATTGCAAGACAACAGCCATAGTAAAAGGATAGAGAGGGGCAGGGAAAAGGGTCCTATATCAAGTGTAAAAGGCGGCGGCAATGTTGCAGCCCATACTACACAAGGGAGAACCTCTGTTTCAGCATCGGCGCCGTCTTAGGTGGCAGAAGAATGTCTATTCTTCAACCTAGGGTCTGCCGAAATAGTGTTAGGAGGGGCCGGCAGGTTTGTCGCCCACTATCAACAAAAGAGAAACATCATTTCAGTGCCGGCGCCATCCTAGGCTGTAGAAGAATATCTATTCTTACACCCAGGGTTTGCCAGCATAGGACCGCAGGGAGAAGGTGGCGGCAACATACCACCACCCCAGGTGCGGTTTAGGGAGGCTTAGCCTCCTATGCCGGCGGCTATAGGCCGGCAGGGGAGTGACTACTCACCCTGCCGGCCTGACGCCGGCAAAAGACTGAATACTCTGAGATTCTGTCGAAAACGAAATCCGGACACTCGCCGGCAAGGTGAGAGACAGAAAAACCCTAGCCTAGTCAAGCCGGAGTAACTACTCTATTGCAAGACCAGAAAGGGTTGCCGCCTGTGGCGGCACTCAGAGGGAAAGAGGAATTACCCATGACTCTCCAAGGAGACAAATATCGATTTATATAATTCTAGGATATATACTATCTCCCTTAGAATCGATAAAACGATACATAAGGGTAAACAGGGAAATGTCTGAAAGTATACTACATCGCTTAGGTTATGTAACCTAGGCAAGACGAGATCTCGGTTACCTAAATCACTGAAACTCTAACGTATACGATCGACAAAGAAAGAGGAAAATTATGCATACCATAAATATCTTTACAAATATAATTATGCCTAAATACCTTTCATAATTTATTAATGCTATTTCAACCAGGAAAGTCGTTCTACTAACTAAATAACACATGCCTAACGAACGACAGCGCCCATGGCGCCTCCGGTAACAGGCCTAGCTCCTAAGCAAAATAAATTACCTTAATTTCACTGTGAAACAGGAGCTAAAATTATATGCACTGTAAAGAATCAATACTCAACTTTCCAGAAGCAAAAAAAGCTGGAGATTGCATAATAATCCTCGCAAAATCGATCGAAAAGGTTAGATCAACAGGGAACACCACCGTGCGAATTCGCTACAAAATTAGGAATGACCGCCATCTTGAATATGGCGCCATCTTGATACTCAATAGTAGTATGGGAAATAGGGTAACCTTGATAACGGCTCCTCTTCCAAAATTTGCCACTCTTCCCCCTCAAGGCGAAAACGCTATTCGGGGTGAAAATCGCTATGTGTCGTATCAAGATATACGTCCCCTGATTTATGCGATATCCTTAAGAGAATTTTAAGGATATTCGTGCCAGGATTCTGGACCCCCTAAAGGTAAATTATCTGGGAATATCACTGTAGTTCACATATCCCTTGGAAGCTACTTTGTTCCGTAACTGACATACAAACCACGCTATTTAATTGGAGTATTACTTTCGGCGTAGCTGAAATGGCTAGCCATTAAAATCTAACGAGGGTTTACTACCCACACCGCTAGTTAGCGGGGGTAGGGGAGGGTAGCTTGCTACCCCCCCCCCCCACACATCTGTGCTTGAGCTCACTTTGCTCTCGCCTCGGATGGTAGACGGACGTGTCCTCTCTCATCCTCGCCTCTCCCTTGGCAGCCATTAATGCTTTTTAGCTTTTTCTTTAACAGGTTTGTGTGTAAAGTTGGCCTCTGCGATTATGCACACCTGTCCTGGATTACCCAACCGCCCCTGTGGAACATTTATGTCTGCGGTCGAGACAGACCCTCACACCCTTTGCCCTTACTGTAGAGGTCAACGGTGTGATAGTAATAATAAGTGTGATGAGTGTAGGGAGTGGTCTACCTCCCAGTGGGAGAGGTTTTCTCGGCGACGTAAGAAGAAGTCCAGACGGGATATTTCTCCTTCGAAGGTTTCTTTGAAAGGAGAAAATCCCAAGGACTCTTCTTCCATTGCCCAAACCTCCTCCGAAGCTCCCACTCGATCGGGAGTGGTAGCGTAGACCATGGTTCTGTTTTCCAAGCTCGGGGTTCGAGAGATGGCGTTGCCTCCCTTAGCGAGGCAGCTTCACCTCTTCCCCCGGGGGAGGATTTGTCATTAACAAATCTTTTTCAGGTTTGGTCTTCTTTGGGGCTCGAGGGTTCGCCCTCCAAGAAAGCACTTCTTGACTACATCCGATTGGGTGCCGCTGTCAAGCAATCGCCGTCACCGACAAAGGTTGATCCTCTTTCAATTGTTGACGTTGTGGTGTCAGAGGTATCCAATGCAGTATCTCCTAATACCTCTGCCTCTTCACATCCCGCAGTAGCTGAAGGCTTAGTTTCTCCCGTGTCTGCTCAACCTACAAGGGAGAAACTAAGTCCAACAGTGTCTCCTGCTGGTGTTTCTCCCCATCGGGGGAGTTCACTTACAGAGACTCCTCTTCGGAGGACTGTAGAAGGTCAGCTTGCTGATCCAACGGCCACCAGAGGGCGCATCCGTCGCAAGGCTCGCCTTCCTCATTGCCAGAGAGGCCTTCCTTCACCTGTGGTGAGGAGGCGCCTCTTTGTTTCATCATCATCGTTGCAGTCCGCCGCAGAGGAGCCTCGTCAGCGTTCACCGACTGTTCCTGCTATGGTCCTGGACCTCTCAGCGCATCATTCGCGATCCCCTTCAGTGGAAGGTCGTCCTTTCAAAGGGCACGCCGACCTTCCACCCGACAGACCTGCTTACCTGCCGTCACCGTTCCTGGAAGCTGATGCGCTTTACGCGCCCACGAAACCTGACTACCATGCTCGTCTGGCATTAATCCCTATTTCGGGGCATCAAGGGCGTACGTGCCATCGTGCGCATACGTCCCTTACGCGCCATGATGGGCATGCGCGCCAACATTCTCCTGTGCGCCAGGCTTTGCCTGAGGTAGTGCGCCAGCGCTCACCTGCGCGCCAGCAACCTCCTGCGCGCCAACGCTCTCCTACGCGTCAGCGCTCGCCAACTCGCCAGTGCTTTCCTGCGCGCCAGCACTCGCCAGCGCTCGCCAGCGCTCTCCTGCGCGCCAACGCTCTCCTACGCATCAGCGATCTACTTCGCGCCAGCGCTCACGTACAGCTATCTCTCCTGCGCGCCCATGATCTTCGGATCTGGGAGCTGTAGGGAAGTCAAAGTCTTCGCCTTCACACCAGCGCTCCAGCGCGCCATCCCTCGCCATCGCACAATCGAGCGCGTTCACCTGCTCGCGCCCACGAGGATACGCGTCCGCGCCCATCCTCTCCTACAGTTACGCGCCACCATGTTGACGCGCGCCCGCAAGATGCTTGCCCACGCGCACAGGCTCCGAATGCGCGCCTGCGCTCCAAGGGTATCTCTCCTGTGCGCGAGCGCGCGCGCCCTACGACATCTTCTGGGGCGCGCGAACTCTTGCCCGCACGCACACGTGTCGAACGACCTGATCCTGCGCGCCCACGAGCGCGCGAACATTCACCTGCGCGCACGCAATCAGCCTACTGCGCACTCTCCTGTGAGCCCACAGTCTCCCGCGAGCGCTCCTACGCGCCATCACTCGCCTGCGCGTGCCCTCGCAATCACCCGCACGCGCACACACGCGCATCAGCAGTCTCCCGCGCGCTCGCACGCCAGCAGTTTTCCTTGTGCAACCCTGGGTATTCCCCATCGCGCGAGCACCATCACGAGCCCCCCTGCAAGCGTCAATACCCTCCCGCGCGCGTGGCTGCAGGACAACGCACGGCAAGAGAGCCATCGCTGCATTCCCCTCCCCGCAAGTGCAGAACAGTGCGCACTGCGGTGGAAGGGAAGCATCCAAAAAGGTCCAGGAACCCTTTTTCTTTTTTCCTGGGAAACCCCCCTATGGAAACTCCTCCCAGGGATCCGTCGATCTATCCTTCCAGAGGAAGTGTCTGACAGCGCAGCTGTCAGTCAACAGCCATGGTTCGGTGCACTAACCAGAGCGGTTACACAGGCTGTCAAGCCTGTTCTCTCTGAGTTGGGCCACAGATCCTTGGCTGAGTCTACCCTTCTGAAGAGAAAAAGAGGAGTTTCGGACGCGGTGACTTCTCCAAGAGCTAAGCTGTCTCCTCGTAAGTCTTCAAGGCAGGTTCCTTCACCCCCCCAGACTTTTTCTCCCTCCCTGTCGGACGAGGATTTCCCGTCCTCAGGGGAGTCACGTGAGGTGAGACATTTCCCCATCGCACCAATGAGGGAAACCCCACCTCGCGTTGAAAATTCTTCCCGGGTAGGGGTGGAGAAGAACTTGCCTCTGTCTATGTTAGAGTCCTACATCCTTCCCAGGAAGGAGTCGAAGGACTCAAATCCTCGACGAGACTTAGGACGGAGCCAGCTAGTCACTCGGAGAACGTCCGCGAATCTCCCCAAGAAGAGCCTTTGGGGACAGGAGACTTCGCTGCAAGTCCGACATCTGGAGGAGAACTACAAGAGTCAGAGCATGCATTTTGGCAGGTCCTGACTCTTATGAGGGCTCTCAATGGGTTTGCCGACCCAGAGATTCCCCCTTGAGAGGGCAAACACACGGTTTTGGACCGCGTATTTGGCACTCAAAAACCTTCTAAGGCCAGTGCTGCTCTGCCGTAGTCTCAGGGGGTTAAGAGTACCAGGGACAAGATCGCTGTCCAGCTCTCTGAGTTGGCCTCCTCCAACCGTTCCAGTGCCGGCAACAAGCTTCTCCCACCTCCTCCCGTACAGCAGAGGAGGTACTTGGAGATCTTGGAGGAGCCTTGTTTAGCTCTTCCTCTCCACCATTCTTTGGAAGAGCTTAACAGGGGAGTCCCTCTTGAGAGACTCTCCAACAGGCAGTACTCATTCTCGGCCGCAGACATCCTTAACCAGGAGAAGGTTGCGAAGTGTACTATGCAATCCACTTCGTGGCTGGATATCTGGTTAGGCACTTTAGGTATCCTGATACGCTCTGAGGACTTCTCCAAAGAACGTACCAGGAAAGCTATAGAGACGTTCCTCCTCTCAGGCACTCGCACAATCGAGTTTCTGGCCCACCAAGTCTCGAACTCGTGGGCGAACACCATCCTGAAACGTCAGGATGCGGTGGCTGAGAGGTTTCATCAGAAGGTCCCTGGCACCGAGATAAATAGGCTTAGGTATTCTTCCTTGGAAGGAACGAACCTGTTTGAGCCTAAAGATGTGGAAAAGGCTGCTGATAGGTGGAGGAAGTCCCACCAAGACTCCCTCCTGCATAGGGCTTTGACATCCAAGCCCTATAAGCCTCCAGCACCCCAGCAGTCCCGTCCTACCAAGACCACAAAACCGACGGTAGCAGCGAAGACAGTGGTGTCTAAGCCCTTCCCTGTCAAGGACAGTTAAGGCAAAAACTCCTCCAGGGGAGGTAAGAATCCTAGAGGGAGCAGCCGAGGCTGCAAACACTAGGATTGGCAGTCCCCCTGCATGTCCACCAGTGGGGGGGATGCCTCCAAAGTTGCGCAGACAGAAGGCAGCAACTCGGGGCCGATTCCTAAACGATTTCCGTAATCAGTCAGGGATATCGCGTCCCGTTCACAACATCTCTACCTCCCCTGACGACGAATCCAGTGTCGTTGAGCTCCCTTGCCATGGGATCGGCAAGGGGGTAAGCCCTTCGGGCAGAAGTCCAGACCCTGTTGAAGAAGGGCGCTCTCCAAGAGGTCCTCGACGGGTCCCCAGGCTTCTTCGGTCGACTCTTTCTTGTAAAAAAGGCGTCTGGAGGCTGGAGACCAGTCATCAACCTCTCGGCTCTGAACAAGTTTGTCAAAAAACTCTGTCCAGCATGGAGACCGCAGACACGGTCAGACAAGCAGTGAGACCGCAAGACTTTGTGTGTACACTGGATCTGAAGGACGCGTACTTCCAGATCCCAGTCCATCCATCTTCGAGGAAGTACTTAAGATTCAGCCTAGACAACAAGGAGTACCAGTTCAAGGTGCTGTGTTTCGGTCTCTCCACAGCACCACAGGTTTTCACCAGTGTGTTCACCCTAATATCTTCGTGGGCACACAGGATCGGCATCCGTCTCCTCAGTTATCTGGACGACTGGCTGATCCTAGCAGACTCGGTGTCATCCCTTCTTCAACACCGGGACAAACTTCTCGGACTTTGCCAGGATCTTGGTAAATTTCGAGAAGTCCTCTCTGCTTCCCACTCAAAGACTGGTATACCTAGGCATGATTTTAGACACCAATCTCCAAAAAAGCCTTCCCATCAGACGACAGGATAGCAAAGCTGAGGAAGGTCGCAAGCCCTTTTCTCAGACGAGAAGAACTTCCAACCCAATCGTGGTTACGTCTCCTCGGTCACCTTTCATCTTTGGCTCGTCTAGTTCCCAACGGTCGCCTCAGGATGAGATCCCTCCAGTGGCGACTCAAGTCCCAGTGGAATCAAGGCTACGATTCCCCGGACGTCATGATCCCTATGGGACCTGCGGAACGGACGGACCTCCAGTGGTGGGTGACAGACGAGAACCTAAGAAGAGGAGTGGATCTTCTCGTCCTCCCCCCGGATTTGATGCTGTTTTCGGACGCCTCAAAGAAAGAGTGGGGGGCCCAAGTACTGCACCACACGACCTCAGGCCTGTGGTCAGAATCAGAAAAGTTCCTCCATATAAATCTTCTAGAGATGAAGGCCATCTTTTTGGCCCTTCAACAGTTCCAACAATACCTGGCGGGTCACTCTGTGGTGGTGATGAGCGACAACACCACAGTAGTGGCTTACATCAACAAACAAGGAGGTACCTTTTCAAAACGGCTATCTCATCTTGCAGTAGAGATACTGAGATGGACCGAAGTCCACTCGATTCCACTATCGGCATATTTCATTCCAGGCAAGAGGAATGTGCTCGCCGACAATCTGAGCAGAGCGTCTTAGATAGTGAGTACCGAGTGGTCTTTGGATCATCTAGTAGCCGACAAAGTCCTGACTGTGTGGAGTTCTCCGACTGTGGATCTGTTCGCAACAGCTCTGAACTTCAAGCTTCCGCTGTACTGCTCCCCAGTCCCGGATCCCAAGGCTCTCGGGCAAGATGCCTTCCAACAACATTGGGACAACATCGACGTGCACGCCTTTCCCCCGTTCTGTCTGATGAGGAGGGAGCTCAACAAGACCAGAACATCGGTCAATCTTTTGATGACCCTCATAGCTCCGCTATGGCACCACGCGGAATGGTTTCCGGACCTTCTGCAACTCCTCACAGAGCTACCGAGAGAGCTCCCTCCACGACACAATCTACTCAGACAACCACATGCCAACATCTTCCACAAAGCCGTAGCTTTGCTATGACTTCACGCCTGGAGACTATCCAGCATCTCATCGCTGAGAGAGGATTTTCGCAACAAGTTGCGGTCAGGATGTCTGGACATCTGTGAAAGTCATCTGCAGCTGTCTACCAGGCAAAGTGGAAAGTCTTCTGTGGTTAGTGTCATGGAAGGGGTATCTTTCCACTCGATGCCGCTATTCCAACAATAGCGGAGTTCCTCGTGTATTTGCGGGAAGAAATGCGCCTTTCAGTCTCAGCAGTGAAAGGCTGTCGCTCAGCCCTAAGTCTAGCCTTCAGGCTAAAGGGAATAGAAATTTCTTCTTCCGCAGGAACTTTCCCTACTCAAACGAAGTTATGAACTTACCTGCCCTCAGTTGGAAGTGAGACCTCCTCCATGGAACGTGGTTCGAGTTCTCAGGTCTCTTAAGAGACCTCCCTATGAACCATTACGCCAGGCTTCAGATTGCCACCTAACTTGGAAGACGGTGTTCCTACTAGCTTTGGCTTCGGCCAAGCGTGTTAGCGAACTTTATGGTCTCTCGTATGACATCGCCCATTCAAGAGGATGGGGGGAGGTAACGTTCAGATTCGTCCCTGAGTTTATTGCTAAGACTCAGAATCCGAGAGTAGCAGATCCTCGGTTCGACTCCTTTCAGACCATCTCCTACTATGCCCAGTAAGGAGTTTGAGGCTATATCTTAAAAGAACGGCTGCAGTCCGTCCTCATGTGCCAGCGTTATTTGTTAGCACAGGGAGGACTAAGAGGAGGGTCACCAAGAACACCATCTCGGCATGGATTCGTGGGGTGATTCATCTGTCCCTGAATCCAGATCCTCCTCCGTCACGTCGCCCTAGAGCACATGATGTCAGGGGCGTAGCTACGTCTCTGGCTTTCAAAAAGAATTTTTCAGTGACGCAGGTCCTTCAAGCTGCGGTGTGGAAGCGTCAGACAACCTTCACAGCCCACTACCTGCAAGACGCGACCCACAGGAGGCTCGATACGTTCTCTATCGGCCCTGTGGTGGCTGCACAACAGCTGGTTTAAAACCTCAAGCTCCTTATTGGACAAATAGCAGAAGGTTGAGGGTATTATTACCTGGTTTTAGTCTGCATGAATGAAAAGGTTTGTCTGGCCCTTATTCTTTTCTTCTTCATCCCCTCTCTTGGGGAAAGCAGCATCCTGGGTTCTCTGCATAGCTGACCTCAAACCACTGCAGGTAAACCATGTTTCCTTGTGTTCCTAGGATTAAGTTAATACTGTCACATCCCCATACCCTGACGAGGTGGTATTGGGAGAGTCCTAGTCTATAGTTTCCATCTAAAGAACTTCAGATCAACTTCCTAGGATGAGTCACACTTCGTTATACCTTCACACACAGCTTGCGTAGGCCGCAGTCCTTGCGTAGCAAGGTTCTAGCGAGGTGCAGGGACTCCTTATTTCTTGGGTGCTGACACACTCAAATAACAAGCCTCCGGGCAAAGCCAAAAAGCCAGTACTGGCTGGGACGTCCACCCTTCCTAATGGGTGAGTCAACCCTATTATATAGCATGGTTTGTGTGGCAGTTACGGAACAAATGACAAATTCGTAGATAATTTGTATTTTTCCTTACTATACAAACTTTAGCTATATAATCAAACTTGCCCGCCAGCCCTATCCCCTTGAAGTCCTACCTCCAAGCAAAGTGAACTCAAGCACAGGTGTGTGTGAGGTGGGGGGGGAGGGGGTAGCAAGCTACCCTCCCCTAGCCCCGCTAACTAGCGGTGTGGGTAGTAAACCCTCGTTAAATTTTAATGGCTCGTCATTTCAGCTACGCCGAAAGTAATACCCCTATTAAATAGCTAAGGTTTGTATAGTTAGGAAAAATACAAATTATCTACGAATTTGTCATATTAGGAACCTTCCATCAGGACGACATGGCTTGAGCCCAAAAATCTATTTTTGGGTGAGATAGCCATGTCGTCCTGATGGAAGGTTCCTATAAGTAGCTTCCTAGGGTATATTTGACTTACAGTGATATTCCCAGAGAATTTACCTTTAGGTCTCCAGAATTCTAACTCCTGGTGCGAATATCCTTAAAATTTCTCCTAAGAATATCGCATAGCAATCTTCACCTCGGATAGCGTTTTCGCTTCGAGGGAAAAAGTGGCAAATTTTGAAGGGAAGCCGATATCAAAGTTACCCTTCTTCCCTTACTACTTTGAGTATCCAGATGGCGCTGTACGTCGCCACCATGTTTGTTCCTTGTAGCGTTGAGCAAGGTGCTACAGATATAGTAGTTTCGGGAGGGATCCTGCCAAGGCCTTTTCTTATAGAAAAGGAGGGCGGGTCCATCAGGACGACATGGCTATCTCACCTAAAATTAGATTTTCGCTTCGGTAAAAATCCGTTTTTTGGGCTCAGGCCATATCGTCCTGATGGAAGGTTAACAGAGAATTATGTAGAAAGTACTGTATCTGTGGATTTTCCAAATGTGCCTTAACCTCAGGACAATCTTTCCTTGGTCATCGAGACCATAGAGACATATGACGTTACCGTTATATGAAATTACAGCTAATCATAAACCACATTAGTGCTTCCTGCCCCCTGCAGGGAAGTCATACTAGACTTAGGAAAGAGTCTCGAGGTTTGCATATACCATATGAACAAACATAGCATCAAGAGCAAACAGGTCTCACTGTATGCATAGCCAGGTAAAGTTTGTACTCGTATAAGGACAAAGGTTTGCATATACCATATGAGCCAACATAGCATCCAGAGCATACAGGTCTTGCTGTATGCGTAGCCAGGTAAAATTTGTACTCGTATAAGAACAAAGGTTTGCATATACCATGAGCAAACATAGCATCAAGAGCATACAGGTCTCGCTGTATGCGTAGCCAGGTAAGGGTTGTACTCGTATAAGAACAAAGGTATTAACTATATATCTTGTTCATATATACATATGCAGATTATTAAAGGAAAATAATACTCTAGCATATCTTTACTGAAATCAATTTTGGGGCGAAATAAGACACAAATACCCATCAAGTATTTATTGGTAATAAATAACCAGCAAAATCAACATACATAACATAATGTTAATAACTGCAATAAGAAACATGTTTTACAATCAAGACCAGTAATTGTTTATTACACCTGAAAGGGAAAAAATGTTAGGGCCACAAAAAACTGAAAATTTATTAAATTTTCTAATATGCATTTTTGTGATATTGATTGTCTCTTCACACTGTGTAAGAACACACGGCACAAGTGTTGTCTCTATGTTTCCTCACCTTAATAACTAGAACAGTCTATAGTGCCACCTTGGTGACACTTATCTTAAAGTATTGCACTGTGAAGTGTCAACACCTTCACCCATACTTTGACAGTCCCAATCAATTCACTGTTCCTCGCAGCGCTAGACGACAGGTTTTAGGACACTACCTGCCGCCACCACAAAGTGTTTCAACTCTTGCACTTGCTTCGCGTAGTGTTTAAAAAACACTCTGGATGACTTCCATCCAGTATGTGAGCGAAGACGCTCATAGTCCATGTATTGGAAAAAAATCAATAACGAAGCAATTTTTCTTGGATCATGACCTGCGGATGTACTGTCAGCATCCTCTCTGCAAATAAAATAGGTGATCTTCGCCCTAGTTGTTTTAGGGATAGGTTTGACCCCGAGGTTTCTCCTTTAAAGAGCTGTCCTCCCCTGAAGTCTGAAGTTCTACGAAGATAGACCTTTAGACACTCCACTGGACACAGCGAGACATCTTCCTTCAGAGGGCAGATTATCCAGGGACCCCACCTTTTGGTAGGTAGCTCGTTCTTGGCGAGAAATGTTGGGTCAAGAAAGAGATTCAGTTCTCCCACTTCTGTGAACTGAATATGGCCCTCATCTCTGGAAAGGGCCACTATTTCACTAACTCTGGCCTCCGAGGCTTGAGCAAACAAGAATATAACTTTCTGGGTTAAGTCTTTCAGAGAGCAATCCTCATTGTTCACTGTTGAAGCAAAGTGTAGGACCTTATCCAAGAACCATGAAATGGGCTTCGAAGGTGCTGCAGGCCTAAGTCTAGCGCAAGCCTTAGGGATGTTGTTAATGATTTCGTTTGACAAGTTTACTTGGAAGGCGTATAGCAGAGGTCTAGTCAAGGCTGATTTACATGTTGTCATCATATTGGCTGCTAAACCTTGTTTATGAAGGTGGGTAAAGAAGGATAAACAGAAATCTGTTGAGATTTCTTTTGGTCCCTTTGCCATGATGAAAGCAACCCACTTCTTCCAAGATAACTCATATAGTCTTCTAGTACACTTAGACTTACATTCTTCTTGGAAGTCTATACTGTCTCTCGAGATCCCAAACCTTTTCTTTACTGCTAAGGAGAGAAAATCATGAGATGAAGGTTTTGGATCTTCTGTGATAAAGCGAAGACAGTCGACTTATGTACTTGTTGAGTCAGTACTGGGTCCGGCAGAGGGACCAGCCGCAGCTTCAGTTTCAATACTAGAGGGAACCAATTGCTCTTTGGCCACTTGGGAGCCAATACAGCTGCCGTTCCCTGAAAGGATATCAGCTTGTTGAGGACCTTCATTAAGATGTTGGTTGGAGGGAACAGGATAATTCAGATCCAACTGTTCCAGTCGAGGGCCATGGCATCCACCGCTTCCACTAGAGGGTCCTCGTATGGGGCCACATAACGAAGTAACTTCTTGTTGTCGCTTGTCGCGAAGAGGACGATCTGCAGTTCTGGGACTTGACGTAAGATGAAGGAGAATGATCCTGCGTCTAGGGACCATTCTGACTCTATCGGCGTGAGCCTGGATAGAGCGTCCGCTGTCACATTGCGGAACCCTTGAAGGTGAACAGCTGATAAATGCCATCTCTTCTTTTCCGCTAGGCAGAAGATGGCCAACATCACTTGGTTGATTTGGGGTGTTCTTGAACCTTGACGATTCAAACATCTCACTATCACCTCGCTGTCCAGAATCAGTCTTATGTGGACTAAATGGTGAGGGGACAGTTTCTTCAGCGTGAGAAAGACTGCCATGGCTTCCAAAACGTTGATGTGTAAGGTCTTGAATAGAGAAGACCAAGTCCCTTGGACTTTCTGTTGGTGAGAGTGACCTCCCACTCCTTCCTTTGATGCGTCCGTATGGATGATGACTGAAGGTAGAGGTGGTTGAAAGGGCACGGACCTCTTCAGGTTCTTGGCCTTCTACCATGGCTTGAGATGTGATCGTAGTCGAGTCGGTATCGGTATTCTTAGATCTCTTCGAGCGTTTGATGCGTATCTTCTCCAGACTCCTGATGCATCTATTAGTTGTGCTCTTAGCACTGGGTCTGTCATTGATGCAAACTGAAGAGAACACAGTACTCTCTCCTGTTGGCATTTGGATATCCTGTTGGATTTCAGTAGTCTCTTGACAGAGCTGGAGATAATCGAGAATTCCTGATGTTGATCTTGAATCCCAGATGTTCCAGGAACTGGATCACTTTCTTGGATGCTTGCATGCACTCCGTCTCGGATGCTGCCCACACCAGCCAGTCGTCCAGGTAGGCTACTACCTGGATACCTTCTAGGCGTAGTTGTTGAACGACTGCATCTGCAAGCTTTGTAAAAATCCTTGGGGCTATATTTAGTCCAAAGGGTATGGCTCTGAAGATGTATTTCTTCCTCTGTAGCCTGAATCCTAGGTAGGAGGAGAGTGGGCGGTTGATTGGAATATGCCAATAGGCATCTGCCATGCCTATCGAGACTGTGTTTGCCCTTTTTGGCACCAGGGTCCTTATGTGTTGAAGGGTTAACATCCTGAACTAGGTTGTTCTTGATGAACTTATTGAGTGGCGACAAGTCCAGAATGACTCTGAGTTTGTCTGACTCCTTCTTGGGAACAAAAAACAGCCTTCTTTGGAATTTGATGGACTTTGCCCTCTTTATCACCCATTTACTCAAGAGTTCTCTGGTGTATTCTTCCACAACGCGGGTGGAGTGTTGGAAGAATTGAGGAAATGATGGTGGAGCTGTCCTCCAGCTCCAACCTAGTCCGTTCTTGATTAGGCTGTGGGCCCAAGGATCAAAGGTCCAGCGATCCTGAAATTTTTGGAGTCTTCCTCCTACTGGAAGCATTTCATTGCTTCGACTGTCTGGAGGACTTGCCTCCTTGACCGCGTCCTCCCTTACCCCCTCTTCCTCTTGGAGGGTATCTAGAGGATCCCCTTTTCGACCCTCTACCTTTAGGGCGAAAGGTAGTGGTCTGCCTCTCATATGCCGGAGTAAAAGCTGGTGACTGGGCAACCAGCTGCTGAGGCAACATCTGGTAGGTTGGCTGAGGTTGTGCCACCATCTGGGGCACCGCGGTCATGGGAACTGCGGGAAGTTGTTGTTGATGTTTTCTGACAGGGTGAGAGGGCAACCTAGGTCTTTTTGTCTTCCTCTTTGGTTGGGGACCCTCATCCGGGGAAGACTTCCTCTTCGCCGACATGCCCAACTTCTAGAGAAGATTTCTATTCTCCGTGGCGGCCTTGTCCACTACTTCTTTAACCACTTCACTCGGGAAGAGGTCTTTTCCCCAGATATTGGAAGCTATCAGCTTCCTAGGTTCGTGTTTCACTGCAGCCGAAGCAAACACGAACTCCCTACATGCGCGTCTGGCCTTAACAAAGCCATATAGGTCTTTGACCAACGTAGCCAAATAAGATTTGGCCACGACCATGTTCATGTCTGGGGATCTGTTGTCGCTTGCCATTGCTTCCAAGGTAATCTGGAGGGACAGGGATGCGACAAGTATTTCTTTTGTCTCTTGCTCTCTACGCAAGAGAAAGTCAGACAGTTTAGGGAGGTTTTCGCTGTACTGGCGTCCAGCACTATCCGCCTCCAACTTCCCAACTGAGAAGGTAAGATAGATTTCCTTCGAGTCCTTCTCATCCGAAGGCAGGGCAGGGGATAAGAGTATACATTCCTCGAGTGTAGGGCAAGGTTTCCCTGCGTCCACTGCCTTCATAACTGCCTTAAACCCTTTTTCCATAAAGGGAAAGGCTAGTTTAGCTGGAACAAGAAAAGAAGGGTGTTTCTTGCTAAGGGCTGGCACTTTTGAATTAGTGAAGCCCTTGTCTTTCAGACTACTTACCAACAGAGCCTGAGCTTTTTCGTGGTAAAGAATTATGACCTCTTTTAGTTCCGTCTCCTCCTTGGACACAGGTTCCGCCTTCAAGCGGACGAAGCAGTCTGGGTAAGACTCAAAGCTGGGCCAAAAGTCAACATCCTCTATGAGGACAGCCCCCAGATTTTCTGAAATGAAAATCTTCCCATTGGTAATCAGCATGTATTCTGCATGCCTCCAAGGGTTCACACATCAGAGCAAGAAGGAAGATCTTTCACGTTGAGTCTCTTCTGAGACCCACGAAACGCAGCGAGATGGTCCATCCTTCTCCTCAATTCAGGGTCCTTTTCTTCGTTCTGCTTACAAAGACTCTCCATCATAGACAAGACACTGGCCAAAGCTTTACTCATGTCATACGATGGATGAGCAGAAGACGTAAAGGGTACTGGTTCTGGGGCCGGAACCGACAAAACGGACTCCGATTCGATGTCATCCTCTTCAGTCTCGGGAGCCAGGGTAGACTCCTCTTCTAGACCTTCCGCTAGAAGGTCTTTCTCGGTGTCCTCCGACATCCTCTCATCTAGGTGGATGTCCTTCATCGCGTCAGAGACGTCCATATCTACGGAAATCTGAACGCAAGGGATCTCAGGTTGAGGCTGTGGTATAACAGCATCCACAGTCGCCTTAGGGAACAGACAGGCACGCATCCGTTCATTCGGAAGGTAAGGCCCCGTGGCATTCTTCTGAAAGCCACGAACACATCTACGCAGCTTAATACGTGCTGCATCCCTTTACTCCGCTGTCTTGGGGTCATCAAAAGCCTCAGTAACCAAGGCCTTGCAGACATTGCAGTCTGGGGGGTTCCAGTACTTCAGAGGTCCCTTGGAGATGGAACAGAGAGAATGAGCCCTGCACTCTACATGGCCACAGAAGTCCTTGCTCCTCACATTGCAAAAGACTCTCAGGCACTTGGGATGGTCCTCCTGTAAAGAGAGGAAAAATAAATGAGTATGCGGTAGTTCATCTCATCTGATAAACTATATAATCATTATTAATATTTTTGCATTTTTATTGCATATAGCTTAGGATAGACAAGCTAGAAAAGAATTAGGAAAGACAAATACTTGTGTTTCCTATCAAGCCAATTGCTGCGACCTCCCCCAAAATTAAAACCTAGAGGTTTCCTATTCAGGAAACCCAATGGAAGAATTCTAACCTGTAAGGATAGATAAGTGTAACTTAACACTGGCTTTCCAAAGGTTTTAAAAATGAGGGTAAATTGTAACTGATCATCTATCAGTATGTGGAAAGAAATCTTTTCTTTCCATATATAATTGGTCTCAACAATAGACTGTGCATGGATACACAGGGTATGTTGGAAAATAACTACTGTATAATTTATACTATAGTTTTCTGTCTGCAGTATGATCTATACAGCAAATATACTGGCTACTGTATAATCATATACTGTAACATGCTGGCTAGGCTAGCACCTAGCGGCACAGTCCAGCCGGCATCTTGCCGGCTGGTGTAGAGTCAACGCACCGATCCAGTCGGCGCCTTGCCGGCTGGGGTAGTGGCCGGCAGCATCAACCTGGCTGGCACCTGCCGGCTAGGTTAGTACCCGGCGGCACTATCCGATAGAGAGAGAGAAAGCAAGGAGTGAAGAGAACCTTATTAAATGTGTATTAACAATAGATAAGGGTGTAAGTACTCAGTCTTATTGCCTTCCTCCAGAAAGAGGGTTCAAATGGAAGGGGAGAATGTATCATTCAGGCTTCCACCCAAACACAAACCATTGCCGGCCACTGGTATGTGTATGGCAGTCCATGCCTTCCCTTGCGTCCATAAGGGAAGGCTGAGCAACTAAGCCGCTGCATGTAGGAGCCCCAGCCGGCCCCACAACCCGCCGGCAAGCGGTGAGATTGTAGGATGACGTTTAGGGTTGCGATGGCTAGGCCATCACTAAAGGACAGAGGGGGGAGGGAAAAGGGTCTTGTAAGAGGTGTGGAAGGAACCAGCAGGGTTGCCGGTCTTACCACACCCCTAAGAAACTCTGTTTCAGTTTCGGCGCCATCCTTGGCGGCAGGAATGAATATCTATTCTCCAGCCATGAGGCTGCCAATACAGTTAAGGGGATGGCGGCAGACTTGCCGCCTCTTCTCAACAAGGGAGAAACAGAGTTCCAGTGCGGGCGCCATCCTAGGCGGCAGAAGAATGTCTATTTTTCAGCCTAGGGTCTGCGAGCATAAAACTAGTCTTCTAGACCGCAGGGAGAAGGTGGCAGCATCATACAACCATTTCAAGTGCGGCCTAGGGAGGTCTAGCCTCCTATGCCGGCAGCCTAGTCCGGCAGGGAAATGACTATTCACCCTGCCGGCCGGCCGGCCGCCGGCAAAAGACCATATACTCTGAGGTTCTGACCAAAACCCAAAGCCTGCTATCTGCCGGCCAAGGGAAGAGACAGAAAACACTAGCCCAGTCAAACCTGAGTGTCTACTCGAAGGCAAGACTAACTAGGGTTGTAGCCTAAGGCTACACTGAGGGAAGGAGGGATTACCCTTAAATCTCTACTGGAGACGAGTATCGGTTTATATAATAATTCTAGGATATAAATCTCCGCCTGAATTGATAAAACGATACACGAGGGTAACCGGGGAACATGTATGAAAGTATACTAAAGCCGCTAGGCTAGTAGCCTAGCGGCGGGTGAGATTCGACTACTTTAATCGCCGAAACTCTCGTATACGATCTCAGAGGAAAAGGAATATATATATGCAATCAATGTATCTTACATGTATAAATTGCCTAAATAGCTTCATTTAATTGTTATTACACTAGGAAAGTCTATTATATCATGCATGAAAGTAATCTAAAACGCATAAGCTAGGAAGCCTAGCATAAGCAAGGTTCGGTTACCTAAATCGCCGAAACTATCAAGAATACAATCGGCATAATATAAATAAACTACTAACAATGAAGACTGAATAGCTTTGAAATATTCATGCTATTAACACCGGGAAAGTCGTTCAGGCTATCTAAATAACTCATGAGTAATGAACGACAGCGCCCACGACACCTCCGGTTAAGGCAAAGCTCTCTCACTTAATTTAACCTAATTTCAATGTGAGGCAGGTGCTAAAATTTATACAATGTAAAGATCAAATACTCAACTTTCCAGCGGCAGAAGAGGCTGTAGATTGCATGATACAGTATCTGCAAAAAAACCAAAGCGTAACGAGAGAGATAACCGGGAAAATCACCGAGCTATAGCGCTACACTTATAGGAATGAACATGGCGGCGACGTACAGCGCCATCTGGATACTCAAAGTAGTAAGGGAAGAAGGGTAACCTTAATATCGGCTTCCCTTCAAAATTTGCCACTTTCCCCCTCGAAGCGAAAACGCCATTCAGGGTAAAGATTGCTATGTGTCGTATCAAGATATACGTCCCCTGATTTATGCGATATTCTTAGGAGAAATTTTAAGGATATTCGCACCAGGAGTTAGAATTCTGGAGACCTAAAGGTAAATTCTCTGGGAATATCACTGTAGTCAAATATACCCTAGAAAGCTACTTATAGGAACCTTCCATCAGGACGACATGGCCTGAGCCCAAAAATACATATACATTAGTTCAATCGTAAATGCCATTCAATATTATGAAATTAATTAATCAATTTCACTTAGATGTTGGATATGTCTCAACACTGTGTACAGATGTTCACACGACACTGGTGTTATCGGTTAGATTCTACACCTATATACAACAGTCCAAAAATCACCTTAGTGATTTTCACTAAAAGGTATTACACTCGAAGGGGCTAATACCTGTTCACCAAATACACTGTTAAGTCCCAAAACAGTCCACTGTTCATCGCAGCACTAGACGACACGTTTTATAACACTACCTGCCGCCACCACAAAGTGTTTTATTTCATGCACTTGCTTTGCATAATGTTTAGAGAAGACTCTAGATGATTTCCACCCCGTATATGAGCGGAGTCTATCAAAGTCCATATGTTGAAAGGAGTTCAACGAGGAAGCAACTTTTCTAGGATCATGACCTGCGGGTGTACTGTCAGGATCCGCTCTGCGAATAAAGTAGGTGAGTTTTGCCCTCAGTTGTTTAGGGATAAGTTTGATCCTGAGGTTTTGCCTAGGAAGAGCTGTCCCTCCTTGAAGTCAGAAGTTCTTTGAAGAGAGACCTTAAGACACTCTACTGGACATAGGGAGACATCTTCCTTCAGAGGGCAGATTCTCCAAGGACCCCACCTATTGTTGGGCAGCTCGTTTTTGGAGAGAAAGGTAGGATCGGGGAAAAGATTCAGTTCTCCCTCTTCTGTGAACTGAATATGGCCTTCGTTTCTAGATAGGGCCACTATTTCACTAACTCTAGCTCCTGAGGCTATAGCGAACAAGAATATCACTTTCTGTGTTAGATCCTTTCGGGTACAATCTTCATTGTTCAAATTCGAAGCATAGTGCAAGACTTTGTCAAAGGACCATGATATGGGCTTCGGAGGGGTTGCTGGTTTGAGTCTAGCGCATGCTTTCGGAATCTTATTGAAGATTTCGTTTGACAGGTCCACCTAGAAGGCGTAAAGAAGAGGTCTAGTCAAAGCTGACTTACACGTAGTTATTGTAGTGGAAGCCAGCTCTTGTTCATGAAGGTAGATGAAGAAGGAAAGGCAGAAGTCTATTGAGATTTCTGCCGGTCTCATTGTCTTCACAAAGGAAACCCACTTCTTCCAAGATGATTCGTATTGTCTTCTGGTTGACTTTGACTTGTATTCTTCTATAAAGTCGATGTTGTCTTTTGAGATCCCAAACATTTTCCTGGCTGCTAAGGCGAGAAAATCATGAGATGTAGGTTTTGGATTCTCAATGAAGAAGCGTAGACAGTCAACTTCTGAACCAGTTGAGATAGAACTGGGTTCGGTAGAGGAAACTTCTTCAGTTTCAGTTCTATAACAAGAGGGAACCAATAGCTCCTGGGCCATTTGGGGGCCACTACTGCTGCTGTTCCACTGAAGGATCTCAGCTTGTTGAGGACCTTCAGCAGGAGGTTGGTTGGTGGGGAAAGATGGATATGATTCCATCTGTTCCAATCGAGGGACATGGCGTCCATCGCTTCTGCCCGAGGGTCCTCCTAAGGGGCTACATATCGAGGTAGTTTCTTGTTGTCGCTCGTTGCGAAGAGGTTGATCTGCAGTTCCGGGACTTTTTCCAAGATGAAGGAGAAGGAGTCTGCGTCCAGGGACCATTCTTTCTCTATCGGCTATTACCTGGATAGAGCGTCCGCTGTCACATTGCGGAACCTTTGCAGGTGAACTGCTGATAAGTGCCATCTTTTCTTCCTTGCCAAGCAAAAGATGGCTAACATCACGTGATTGATGTAAGGTGATCTCGAGCCTTTTCGGTTCGGACATTTCACTATTACTTCACTGTCCAAGACCAACCTGATGTGGGCTGATCTGTGAGGGGATAGTTTCTTCAATGTTAGGAACACTGCCATGGCATCCAGAAAGTTGATGTGAAAAGTCTTGAACGGGTGCGACCAGTTCCCTTGCACTTTCCTTTGATGGGAATGGCCTCCCCATCCTTCCGGTGAGGCGTCTGTGTGAATGACCACTGAAGGTTGAGGTGGTTGTAAGGGAAATTTTCCTTGTCAGGCTCTTGACCTTTGACCACGGCCTTAGAAGCCATCGCAGTAGGGTCAGTGTCAATCTCTGATGATCTCTTCGAGCGTTTGATGCGTATCTTCTCCAGACTCCTGACGCATCTTTTAGTTGTGCTTTTAGCACTGGGTCTGTCACTGCTGCAAACTGGAGAGAGCCTAGTACTCTTTCCTGTTGGCGTCTTCAGATCCTGTCGGATTTCAGCAGTCTCTTGACAGATCCCGCTATCTCTCTCCTCTTCCCTGGGGAATGGAGAGACGGTGTGACTTTAAGTTCCAATGTATTCCTAACCATTGAAACTCCTGAACTGGTGAGAGGCGAGACTTCTTGTAGTTGATCTTGAAGCCCAGGTGATCCAGGAACTGAATCAACTTTGTGGCTGCCTGCAGACAAGCTGTCTTGGATGCTGCCCACACCAGCCAGTCGTTCAGGTATGCCGCTACCTGAATGCCTTCTAAGCGTAGCTGTTAGATGACTGTGTCCGCGAGTTTTGTGAATATCCTTGGGGCTATGTTTAGGCCAAAGGGCATGGCTGTGAAGACACACTTTGTCTTCTGTAGCTTGAATCCTAGGTAGGAGGAGAGGGGGCGTCTGACTGGTAGGTGCCAATAAGCATCTGCTAGGTCTATCGAGACTGTGTACGCCCATTTTTGGTAACAGGGTCCTTATGTGTTGTAGGGTTAACAGCCGGAACTTGTTGTTCTCGATGAACTTGTTGAGTGGAGACAAGTCTAGAATGACTCTGAGTTTCTCCAAGTCCTTGGGAACACAAAAAAGCCTTCCCTGGTATTTGATGGACTTTGTTTTCCTTATTACCTCTTTGCTCAAGAGTTCTGGGGTATATTCTTCCAATAAAGGGGTGGAATGTTGGAAGAATTGAGGAAAAGGGGTGGAGTCTTGTTCCATTTCCACCCGAGTCCATTCTTGATTAGGCTGTGAGCCCAGGGATTGAAGGTCCAACGATCCCAAAAGTGACAGAGTCTTTCCTCCTACCTGGAGCATCTCATTGCTGAGATGTTCCAGAGGCTTTGTTACCTTGACCACGTCCTCCTCCACCCCTTGAGGGGTTTCTTGAGGAGCCTCTTCTAGAGCCTCTGCCTCTAGAGCTAAAGGTAGTGGTGTGCCTCTCAAAGCCTGGATTAAATACCGGCGACTGACTAACCAGCTGCTGGGGCACCATTTGGAAGGTGGTTTACGGCTGGGCAACCACTTGGGGCACTGTGGTCATGGTGACGGTTGGATGTTGTGCAGGCCTGTGAGACACACGTGGCTTCTTTGTCTTCCTGTTCTTGGGTTGGGGACCAGTGTCAGAGGATGATTTCCTCTTGGAAGACATGCCCCACTTCTGGAGAACGTTCCTATTCTCTGTGGCAGCTTTAGCAATGACCTTCTGGACCACTTCTTTTGAGAAGAGGTCCTTGCCCCAGATGCATGAAGTGATCAACTTCCTGGACTCGTGTTTGACCGTTGCATTGGCGAACACATGCTCTCTACAGGCCCTCCTGGCCTTCATAAAAGCCTACATGTCCTTCACAAGGGTAGCCATGTGAGTCTTGGCTAGGACCATGTACATATCTGGGGTATTTGAAAGGCCTGCACACATCTCCATACAGTTCTGGAGACAAAGAGGCAGCTACTCTCTTTTGTCTCTTGTTCCCTTCTCAAGAGATGTTCCGACAACTTTGGAATGTTCTCATTGAACTGTTGTCCTGCTATCTCTGGATCCAGTTTCGAGACTGAAAAGGTTAGATGAACCTCGTTCCATTCCTTCTCGCAGGTAGGCAGAGCTAGAAACAAGGGTCTGCACTCCTCTAGTGTGGGGCATGGTTTGCCCGCGTCAACTGCTTTCAGCCTGCAGTTGAGAGCTTTGGCCAAAAAGGGGAAAGCTCTGGAGGAAGGAGCAAGGAAGGTAGGGTGCTTCTTGCTCAAAGCTGAAACCTTCGAGTTGGAATAGCCGGCTTTCTTCTAGGTACTAGTCAAGAGAGCCTGTGCCTTGTCATGCTTAAAGATCATGACCTCCTTAACTTTCGTCTCCTCACGAGATGCTGGTTCATCCCACAATCTCACGTAACATTCTGGGTAGGCCGAAATGTTAGGCCAGAATTGGAGATCTTCGTGGGGTTTGGCCCCATCTTCTCGGAGATGTACAGTTTCCCATTCATCATGGGCATATACTCCGCATATCTCCAGGGGTTGGTTTCGGAGCATTGAGGTAAGTCAGAGACTTTGATAGGGCTGTGAGAGCCTCTGAGAACGCCCGAGCGTTTCGCTTCTCTAACTTCCCTCCTCATCTCTTATTGTTCCTTGCGGAATGATTCCATCATCTGCTGAAGCTGTCCTAAGAGTGCCTCGCTCTTGGCTATCAGTGGTTCCAGATGGGGAGTTGGGGCCGAAGAAGTTGACAGCACAGGTTGATATGCCGTCACAGAAAACTGAGGGTATTCCGTTATCGTTGATACGGATCCTTCTTCCTCCGTGGGTGGCTGGGCCACCTCTTCTTCAGGATTTTTTCGCAGAAGATCCTTTTCAGTGTCTGTGGACACCCTCGATATCCGTTCTTGGTGGATGTCCAGGCCTTCATGTGCCTTGTTGATGTCAGCCTCTATCGTCAGCTGGATGAAGAGAGGCTTGACCTGTGCCTGAGGCACAACCATGTCGGATTGGGCCTTAGGGAACAGATTGCATCTCATAGCTTCGTTGGGCAGGTAAGGCCCCGGAGAGTTCTTTTGGAACCCTCTTACCCACTTTCGAAGTGTTTCCCTTGCTGTATCCCTTGACTCCGTCGTCTCAGGGATATCTGCACTGAATCCTTCGGTAAT
>NC_090725.1:172607965-172612965 GCF_036898095.1 Palaemon carinicauda
AGAGTGCAGGACGCACTCCCACTGTTCCATCACCAGGGGACCTCTCAAATATTGGGACCCCCAGGTACGTAATGTGTGCAAAGCCTTGGTTACTGAGGCCTTTGATGACCCCAAGACAACAGAGCCAAGGGATGCAGCTCAGAGTAAGTTGCGTAGATGGGTTCGTAGCTTCCAGAAAAATGCCACGGGGCCTTACCTCCCGAATAAACGAATGAGGGCCTATCTTTTCCCTAAGGCATCTGCGGATGCTGTTATTGCACAGCCTCATCCTGAGATCCCTTGTGTCCAGATTTCCGTAGATACGGATATCTCGGATGCGATGAAGGACATCCATCAAGACGAGAGGATGTCAGATGTGTCAGAAGACACCGAAAAGGACCTTTTTGGGGAAGGTCAAGAAGAGGAGTCTACGTTGGCTCCGGAAACGGAAGAGGATGAAGTCAAAACGGTGTCCGTTTCGTTGGTTCCAGCCAGAGAACCAGTGCCCTCTACGTCTCTGCTCCTCCATCTGATGAAACAGGGAAGACTCTGTCTACCCTAATGTCGATGATGGAAAGGTTCCAAAAGCAGAGCGAAGAAAGGGAAGCTGCACTGAGGAAGGAGATTCATCAGCTTGCAGCATCCCGTGGGCCTCACAGGAGACTCAATGTAAAAGATCTTCCCTCGTGCTCTGAGGTAAACCCATGGAGGCATGCAGAATATATGCCAATCACGAATGGGAAGATTCTCATCTCAGAAAAGCTGGGAGCTGTTCTTATTGAGGACATCGGATTCTGGCCCAGTTTTGAGTCTTATCCAGACTGCTTCGTCCGTCTAAAGGCGGAACCCGTATCCAAAGAGGAGACAGAGCCAAAAGAGGTCATAGTGCTTGACCATGTAAAGGCTCAAGCCTTATTGGCTAGTAATCTGAAGGACAGGGGCTTCACTAACTCCCCAGCCCTGAGTAAGAAACACCCTTCCTTTTTTGCTCAACCTACAATGGCCTTTCCCTTTGCGGAAAAAGGGTTCAAGGCGGTGATGAAGGCAGTGAAAGCTGGGAAACCTTGCCCTACACTAGGAGTGTAGGCCTCTTTCCCTAGCCCTGGCTACAGATCACAAGGACTGGAAGGATATACAGCTTACCTTCTCAGTCGGGAAGTTGGAGGCGGATATTGCTGGACGTCAGTTCAGTGAAAACCTCCCTAAGTTGTCTGACTTTCTCCTGCGCAGGGAGCAGGAGATGAAGGAAAGGCTTGCGGCCTCTCTGTCCCTCCAAACCACCTTGGAGGCGATGGCCAGTGAGCACAGATCCCCAGATATGTTCATGGTCGTGACCAAAACACATTTGGCAACCCTAATCAAAGACTTTTATGATTTTGTTAGGGCTAGAAGGGCTTGCAGGGAGTTCGTGTTTACCTCGGCTGCGGTAAAACATGAACCTAGGAAACTAATATCTTCCAATATCTTGGGAAAGGACCTCTTCCCAAGTGAAGTGGTCAAGGAGATAGTCGACAAGGCCGCCACGGAGAACAGGCACATTCTCCAAAATTGGGTTATGTCGGGTAAAAGGAAGTCTTCCCTGGATGAGGGTCCCCAACCGAAAAGGAAGAAAAAGAGGCCAAGGTTGTCCTCTCGCCTCGCAAGACAACAACAGCAACTTCCCATGACCGCAGTGCCCCAGATGGTGGCACAGCCCCAACCCACCTACCAGATGGTACCCCAGCCAGTGGTGACTCTGTCACCAGCTTTCACTCCCACCTATGAGAGGCAGACCACTACCTTTCCCCCTAAAGGTAGAGGGTCAGGTAGAGTTTCCTCTACACGTCCCTCAAGAGGAAAAGGGGGTGGGGGAAGATGCGGTCAGGGAGGCAAGCCCTCCGGACACCAGAAGCAATGAGATGCTTTCGGTAGGAGGACTCCGACTATTCCGGGATTGCTGGACCTTCGATCCCTGGGCCCACAGCCTGATCAAGAATGTACTAGGCTGGAGCTGGAGGACAGCAACACCATCATTTCCTCAATTCTTCTAACACTCCACACCCATTCTGGAAGAATACACCCAAGAACTGTTGAGCAAACGGGTGACAAGGAGGGCAAAGTCAATCAAATTCCAAGGCAGGCTGTTTTGTGTTCCCAAGAAGGACTCCGATAAACTCAGAGTCATTCTGGACTTGTCGCCACTCAAGTTTATAGAAAACGACAAGTTCAGGATGCTGACCCTTAGACGCATGAGGACCCTATTGCCCAAAAGGGCATACACAGTCTCCATAGACATGGCAGATGCCTATAGGCACATTTTGATCAATCCCCAACTCTCCTCCTACTAAAGATTCAGGCTACAAAGAAGAAAGTACGCTTTCAGAGCCATGCCCTTCGGACTAACCATAGCCCCAAGGATCTTCACGAAACTTGCAGATGTAATCGTTCAACAACTACGACTAGAAGGTGTCCAGGTGATGGCCTACCTGGACGACTGGTTGGTGTGGGCACCATCTGAGACGGTGTGCATGCAAGCATCCAAGAAAGTGATCCAGTTCCAGGAACATCTGGGATTCAAGATCAACATAAAAAAGTCTCGACTATCTCTAGCTCAGAAGTTTCAATGGCTAGGTATGCATTGGAACACAGTCACTTCGCCTCTCCATTCCATTAAAGAAGAGGGGAGAGATAGCGGGATCTGTCAAGAGACTACTGAAATTCGACAGGATATCAAGACGCCAACAGGAGAGAGTGCTGGGCTCCCTTCAGTTTGCATCAGTGACAGACCCAGTGCTGAGAGCACAGCTAAAAGATGCATCAGGAGTCTGGAGAAGATACGCATCAAACGCTCGAAGAGATCTAATAAGACCGATGCCGATCCGACTACGATCGCTTCTCAAGCCATGGTCGAAGGACAAGAACCGAAAGAAGTCGATGCCTCTGCAACCGCCTCCACCCTCAGTCATCATCCACACGGACGCATCAAAGGAAGGATGGGGAGGTCACTCTCATCAACGGAAAGTCCATATCAACATTTTGGAGGCCATGGCAGTCTTCCTCACACTGAAGAAATTGTTCCCTCGCCCTTCAGTCCACATAAGACTGATTCTGGACAGCGAGGTGGTAATGAGATGTCTGAATCGTCAAGGTTCGAGATCACCTCAACTCAACCAAGTGATGTTAGCCATCTTCCGCTTAGCGGAAAAGAAGAGATGGCACTTATCAGCAGTTCACCTTCAAGGTTTCCGCAATGTGACGGCGGACGCTCTATCCAGACTAACACCAATGTCCCTAGACGTAAGACCATTCTCCTTCATCTTACATCAAGTCCCAGAACTGCAGATCGACCACTTCGCGACGAGCGACAACAAGAAACTACCTCGTTATGTGGCCCCATACGAGGACCCTCTAGCGGAAGCAGTGGACGCCATGTCCCTCAACTGGAACAGTTGGACCAGGATTTATCTGTTCCCTCCAACCAACCTGCTCATGAAGGTCCTTAACAAGCTGAGATCTTTTCAAGGAAAAGCACACCTATAGTCTATTTCTTTTAGCGATGCAGATTTGCACCAACTCACAGCGGTGCCTTTTTAGCTCGGAAAAGTTTCCTGATCGCTGATTGGTTGGACGAGATAATTCTAACCATTCAGCGATCAGGAAACTTTTCCGAGCTAAAAGGGCACCTCTGCGAGTCGGTGCAAATCTGCCTTGCTAAAAGAAATGGACTGTAGCGGCCCCCAAGTGGCCCCAGAGCAACTAGTCCCCTCTAGTTTTGGAATTGCAGCTGAGGCTGATTCCTCTGCCGGACCCAGTTCTGACTCAACGAGAACAGAAGTCGACTGTCTTCGCTTCATTACATGAAACCCAAGACCTTCATCTCATGATTTTCTCTCCTTAGCAGTAAGGAAAAGGTTTGGGATCTTGAAAGAAAGTATAGACTTCTTAGAGGAATATAAGTCTAAATCTAACAGAAGGCAATATGAGTCATCTTGGAAGAAATGGGTGGCTTTTGTCAAGGCAAGAAAACCAAAAGAAATCTCAACAGATTTCTGTTTATCCTTATTTATTCATTTTCATGAACAAGGTTTAGCAGCCAACACGATAACTACGTGTAAATCTGCCTTGACTAGACCTTTACTTTACGCTTTCCAAGTAGACTTTCTAATGAAATCTTTAACAAGATTCTTAAGGCCTGTGCTAGGCTTAGGCCTGCAGACCCTTCAAACCCCATCTCATGGTCCTTGGATAAGGTACTACACTTTGCCTCGATGTTGGACAATGAGAACTGGTCTCTGAAAGATTTGACTCAAAAAGTTTTATTCTTGTTTGCTCTACCCTCAGGGGCTAGAGTTAGTGAGGTAGTGGCCCTTTCTCGGGAAGAGGGCCATATTCAGTTTACTGAAGTGGGAGAACTGAAACTCTTTCCTGACCCAACGTTTCTCGCCAAGAACGAGCTACCCACCAGGAGGTGGGGTCCCTGGAGAATCTGCCCTCTGAAGGAAGATGTCTCGTTGTGTCCAGTGGAGTGTCTAAAGGTCTATCTTCGTAGAACTTCAGACTTCAGGGGAGGACAGCTCCTCAAAGGGGAAACATCGGGCTCAAAACAACTAGGGGCGAAGATCACCTACTTCATTCGCAGAGTGGATCCTGACAGTACACCTGCAGGCCATGATCCTAGAAAAATTGCTTCTTCATTGAATTTTTTCCAGTTCATGGATTCCGGGCGTATTCGCTCGTATACTGGATGGAAGTCATCCAGAGCGTTTTTCAAGCACTACGCAAAGCAAGTGCAAGAATTAAAGAGGAACAGTGAATTAATTGGGACTGTAATTCTATAGGGTGGACATGTTGACACCTTACAGTGCAACATGGTGAGGGAAATGTCACCAAGGTGACATTATGGACTGTTACAGTGACTGAAGGTGAACAAACATAGACAGAACACTAGTGCGATGTGTTTTTACACAAGTGTAAAAGACAGACTTCATCAGAAATGTATTAGAAAATTATTGAATTTTCAATTGAGTGGCATGAACTTTTGT
>NC_090725.1:172617965-172620465 GCF_036898095.1 Palaemon carinicauda
TTAGAAGCCATCGCAGTAGGGTCAGTGTCAATCTCTGAGGATCTCTTCGAGCGTTTGATGCGTATCTTCTCCAGACTCCTGACGCATCTCTAAGTTGTGCTTTTAGCACTGGGTCTGTCACTGCTGCAAACGGGAGAGAGCTTAGTACTCTTTCCTGTTGGCGTCTTCAGATCCTGTCGGATTTCAGCAGTCTCTTGACAGATCCCGCTATCTCTCTCCTCTTCCCTGGGAATGGAGAGACGGTGTGACTTTAAGTTCCACTGTATTCCTAACCATTGAAACTCCTGAGTTGGTGAGAGACGAGACTTCTTGTAGTTGATCTTGAAGCCCAGGTGATCCAGGAACTGAATCACCTTTGTGGCTGCCTGCAGACAAGCTGTCTTGAGATGCTGCCCACACCAGCCAGTCGTTCAGGTATGCCGCTACCTGAATGCCTTCTAAGCGTAGCTGTTAGATGACTGTGTCCGCGAGTTTTGTGAATATCCTTGGGGCTATGTTTAGGCCAAAGGGCATGGCTATGTAGACATACTTTGTCTTCTGTAGCTTGAATCCTAGGTAGGAGGAGAGGGGGCGGCTGACTGGTAGGTGCCGATAAGCATCTGCCAGGTCTATCGAGACTGTGTACGCCCATTTTTGGTAACAGGATCCTTATGTGTTGTAGGGATAACATCCGGAACTTGTTGTTCTCGATGAACTTGTTGAGTGGAGACAAGTCTAGAATGACTCTAAGTTTGTCTGAGTCCTTCTTGGGAACACAAAAAAGCCTTCCCTGGTATTTGATGGACTTTATTTTCCTTATTACCTTTTTGCTCAAGAGTTCTGGGGTATATTTTTCCAATAAAGGGGGGAGAATGTTGGAAGAATTGAGGAAAAGGGGGTGGAGTTTTGTTCCATTTCCACCCGAGTCCATCCTTGATTAGGCTGTGAGCCCAGGGATTGAAGGTCCAACGATCCCAAAAGTGAAAGTGTCTTCCTCCTATCTGGAGCATCTCATTGCCGAGATGTTCCAGAGGCTTTGTTACCTTGACCACGTCCTCCTCCACCCCTTGAGGGGTTTCTTGAGGAGCCTCTTCTAGAGCCTCTGCCTCTAGAGCTAAAGGTAGTGGTGTGCCTCTCAAAGCCTGGATTAAATACCGGCGACTGACTAACCAGCTGCTGGGGCACCATTTGGAAGGTGGTTTACTGCTGGGCAACCACTAGGGGCACTGTGGTCATGGTGACGGTTGGATGTTGTGCAGGCCTGTGAGACACACGTGGCTTCTTTGTCTTCCTGTTCTTGGGTTGGGGACCAGTGTCAGAGGATGATTTCCTCTTGGAAGACATGCCCCACTTCTGGAGAAGGTCCCTATTCTCCGTGGCAGCTTTAGCAATGACCTTCTGGACCACTTCTTTTGAGAAGAGGTCCTTGTCCCAGATGCATGAAGTGATCAACTTCCTGGACTCGTGTTTGACCGTTGCATTGGCGAACACATGCTCTCTACAGGCCCTCCTGGCCTTCATAAAAGCCTACATGTCCTTCACAAGGGTAGCCATGTGAGTCTTGGCTAGGACCATGTACATATCTGGGGTATTTGAAAGGCCTGCACACATCTCCATACAGTTCTGAAGAGACAAAGAGTCAGCTACTCTCTTTTGTCTCTTGTTCTCTTCTCAAGAGATGTTCCGACAACTAAGGAATGTTCTCATTGAACTGTTGTCCTGCTATCTCTGGATCCAGTTTCGAGACTGAGAAGGTTAGATGAACCTCGTTCCATTCCTTCTCGCAGGTAGGCAGAGCTAGAGACAATGGTCTGCACTCCTCTAGCGTGGGGCATGGTTTGGCCGCGTCAACTGCGTTCAGCACGCAGTTGAGAGCTTTGGCCGAAAAGGGGAAAGCTCTGGAGGAAGGAGCAAGGAAGGTAGGGTGCTTCTTGCTCAAAGCTGAAACCTTCGAGTTGGAATAGCCGGCTTTCTTCTAGGTACTAGTCAAGAGAGCCTGCGCCTTGTCATGCTTAAAGATCATGACCTCCTTAAGTTCCATCTCCTCACGAGATGCTGGTTCATCCCACAATCTCACGTAACATTCTGGGTAGGCCGAGATGTTAGGCCAGAATTGGAGATCTTCGAGGGGTTTGGCCCCATCTTCTCGGAGATGTACAGTTTCCCATTCATCATGGGCATATACTCCGCATATCTCCAGGGGTTGGTTTCGGAGCATTGATGTACGTCAGAGACTTTGATAGGCTTGTGAGAGCCTCTGAGAACGTCAGAGCGTCTCGCTTCTCTAACTTCCCTCCTCATCTCTTATTGTTCCTTGCGGAATGATTCCATCATCTGCTGAAGCTGTCCTAAGAGCACCTCGCTCTTGGCTATCAGTGGTTCCAGATGGGGAGTTGGGGCCGAAGAAGTTGACAGCACAGGTTGATATGCCGTCACAGAAAACTTGGGGTCTTCCGTTATCGTTGATACGGATCCTTCTTCCTCCGTGGGTGGCTGGGCCACTTCTTCAGGATTTTCTTGC
>NC_090725.1:172625465-172630465 GCF_036898095.1 Palaemon carinicauda
ACTCATTTTATTTCCATCTCTTTACAGGAGGGCAATGTGAAGTGCCGTAGTTTCTTCTGCAACGACTGGAGCAAGGACTTCTGCGGCCACGAGGAGTGCAGGACGCACTCCCACTGTTCCATCACCAGGGGACCTCTCAAATATTGGGACCCCCAGGTACGTAATGTGTGCAAAGCCTTGGTTACTGAGGCCTTTGATGACCCCAAGACAACAGAGTCAAGGGATGCAGCTCAGAGTAAGTTGCGTAGATGGGTTCGTAGCTTCCAGAAAAATGCCACGGGGCCTTACCTCCCGAATAAACGAATGAGGGCCTATCTTTTCCCTAAGGCATCTGCGGATGCTGTTATTTCACAGCCTCACCCTGAGATCCCTTGTGTCCAGATTTCCGTAGATACGGATATCTCGGATGCGATGAAGGACATCCATCAAGACGAGAGGATGTCAGATGTGTCAGAAGACACCGAAAAGGACCTTCTTGCAGAAGGTCAGGAAGAGGAGTCTACGTTGGCTCCGGAAACGGAAGAGGATGAAGTCAAAACGGTGTCTGTTTTGTTGGTTCCAGCCAGAGAACCAGTGCCCTCTACGTCCTCTGCTCCTCCATCTGATGAAACAGGGAAGACTCTGTCTACCCTAATGTCGATGATGGAGAGGTTCCAAAAGCAGAGCGAAGAAAGGGAAGCTGCATTGAGGAAGGAGATTCATCATCCTGTAGCGTCCCGTGGGCCTCACAGGAGACTCAATGTAAAAGATCTTCCCTCGTGCTCTGAGGTAAACCCATGGAGGCATGCGGAGTACATGCCAATCACGAATGGGAAGATTCTCATCTCAGAAAAGCTGAGAGCTATTCTTATTGAGGACATCGAATTCTGGCCCAGTTTTGAGTCTTATCCAGACTGCTTCGTTAGTCTAAAGGCAGAGCCCGTATCCAAAGAGGAGACAGAGCCAAAAGAGGTCATAGTGCTTGACCATGTAAAGGCTCAAGCCTTATTGGCTAGCAGTCTGAAGGACAGGGGCTTCACAAACTCTAAGGTGCCAGCCCTGAGTAAGAAACACCCTTCCTTTTTTGCTCAACCTACAATGGCCTTTCCCTTTGCAGAAAAAGTGTTAAAGGGGGTGATGAAGGCAGTGGAAGCTGGGAAACCTTGCCCTACACTTGAGGAGCGTAGGCCTCTTTCCCTAGCCCTGGCTACAGATCACAAGGACTGGAAGGATATAAAGCTTACCTTCTCAGTCGGGAAGTTGGAGGCGGATATTGCTGGACGTCAGTTCAGTGAAAACCTCCCTAAGTTGTCTGACTTTCTCCTGCGCAGGGAGCAGGAGATGAAGGAAAGGCTTGCGGCCTCTCTGTCCCTCCAAACCACCTTGGAGACGATGGCCAGTGAGCACAGATCCCCAGATATGTTCATGGTCATGGCCAAAACACATTTGGCAACCCTAATCAAAGACTTTTATGGTTTTGTTAGGGCTAGAAAGGCTTGCAGGGAGTTCGTGTTTGCCTTGGCTGCGGTAAAACATGAACCTAGGAAACTAATATCTTCCAATATCTTGGGAAAGGACATCTTTCCAAGTGAAGTAGTCAAGGAGATAGTCGACAAGGCCGCCACGGAGAACAGGAACCTTCTCCAAAAGTGGGGTATGTCGGGTAAAAGGAAGTCTTCCCTGGATGAGGGTCCCCAACCGAAAAGGAAGACAAAGAGGCCAAGGTTGTCCTCTCGCCCCACAAGACAACAACAGCAACTTCCCATGACTGCAGTGCCCCAGATGGTGGCACAACCACAACGCACCTACCAGATGGTACCCCAGCAAGTGGTGACTCTGTCAACAGCTTTCACTCCCACCTATGAGAGGCAGACCACTACCTTTCCCCCTAAAGGTAGAGGGTCAGGTAGAGGTTCCTTTAGATGTCCCTCAAGAGGAAAAGGGGGTAGGGGAGGACGCGGTCAAGGAGGCAAGCCCTCCGGACACCAGAAGCAATGAGATGCTTTCATTAGGAGGAAGACTCCGACTATTCCGGGATCACCGGACCTTCAATCCCTGGGCCCACAGCCTGATCAAGAATGTACTAGGCTGGAGCTGGAGGACAGCTCCACCATCATTTCCTCAATTCTTCCAACATTCCACCCCCATTTTGGAAGAATACACCCAAGAACTGTTGAGCAAATGGGTGATAAGGAGGGCAAAGTCCATCAAATTCCAAGGCAGTCTGTTTTGTGTTCCCAAGATGGACTCGGACAAACTCAGAGTCGTTCTGGACTTGTCGCCACTCAAGTTCATAGAAAACGACAAGTTCAGGATGCTGACCCTTCAACGCATAAGGACCCTATTGCCCAAAAGGGCATACACAGTGTCCATAGACATGGCAGATGCCTATTGGCACATTTCGATCAATCCCCAACTCTCCTCCTACCTAGGATTCAGGCTACAAAAAAGAAAGTACGTTTTCAGAGCCATGCCCTTCGGACTAACCATAGCCCCATGGATCTTCACGAAACTTGCAGATGTAATCGTTCAACAACTACGCCTAGAAGGTGTCCAGGTGATGGCCTACCTGGACGACTGGTTGGTGTGGGCACCATCTGAGACGGTGTGCATGCAAGCATCCAAGAAAGTGATCCAGTTCCAGGAACATCTGGGATTCAAGATCAATATAAAAAAGTCTCGACTATCTCTAGCTCTCAGAAGTTTCAATGGCTAGGTATGCATTGGAACTTAGTCACATTGCCTCTCCATTCCATTAAAGAAGAGGGGAGAGATAGCGGGATCTGTCAAGAGACTACTGAAATTCGACAGGATAACAAGACGCCAACAGGAGAGAGTGCTGGGCTCCCTTCAGTTTGCATCAGTGACAGACCCAGTGCTAGGAGCACAGCTAAAAGATGCATCAGGAGTCTGGAGAAGATACGCATCAAATGCTCGAAGAGATCTAATAAGACCGATGCCGATCCGACTACGATCGCTTCTCAAGCCATGGTCGAAGGTCAAGAACCGAAAGAGGTCGATGCCTCTGCAACCACCTCCACCCTCAGTCATAATCCACAGGGATGCATCAAAGGAAGGATGGGGAGGTCACTCTCATCAACGGAAAGTTCATATCAACATTTTGGAGGCCATGGCAGTCTTCCTCACACTGAAGAAATTGTTCCCTCGCCCTTCAGTCCACATAAGACTGATTCTGGACAGCGAGGTGGTAATGAGATGTCTGAATCGTCAAGGTTCGAGATCACCTCAACTCAACCAAATGAAGTTAGCCATCTTCCGCTTAGCGGAAAAGAAGAGATGGCACTTATCAGCAGTTCACCTTCAAGGTTTCCGCAATGTGACGGCGGACGCTCTATCCAGACTAACGCCAATGTCCCTAGACGTAAGACCATTCTCCTTCATCTTACATCAAGTCCCAGAACTGCAAATCGACCACTTCGCGACGAGCGACAACAAGAAACTACCTCGTTATGTGGCCCCATACGAGGACCCTCTAGCGGAAGCAGTGGACGCCATGTCCTTCGACTGGAACAGTTGGACCAGGATTTATCTGTTCCCTCCAACCAACCTGCTCATGAAGGTCCTCAACAAGCTGAGATCTTTTCAAGGAAAAGCACATCTATAGTCTATTTCTTTTAGCGATGCAGATTTGCACCAACTCACAACGGTGCCCTTTTAGCTCGGAAAAGTTTCCTGATCGCTGATTGGTTGGACGAGATAATTCTAACCAATCAGCATTCAGGAAATTTTTCCGAGCTAAAAGGGCACCGCTGCGAGTCGGTGCAAATCTGCCTTGCTAAAAGAAATGGACTGTAGTGGCCCCAAAGTGGCCCCAGAGCAACTAGTTCCCTCTAGTTTTGGAATTGCAGCTGAGGCTGATTCCTCTGCCGGACCCAGTTCTGACTCAACGAGAACAGAAGTCGACTGTCTTCGCTTCATTACATGAAACCCAAGACCTTCATCTCGTGATTTTCTCTCCTTAGCTGTAAGGAAAAGGTTTGGGATCTTGAAAGAAAGTATAGACTTCTTAAGAGGAATATAAATCTAAATCTACCAGAAGGCAATAAGAGTCATCTTGGAAGAAATGGGTGGCTTTTGTCAAGGCAAGAAAACCAAAAGAAATCTCAACAGATTTCTGTTTATCCTTCTTTATTCATCTTCATGAACAAGGTTTAGCAGCCAACACGATAACCACATGTAAATCTGCCTTGACTAGACCTTTACTTTACGCTTTCCAAGTAGACTTTCTAATGAAATCTTTAACAAGATTCCTAAGGCCTGTGCTAGGCTTACGCCTGCATCACCTACAAACCCCATCTCATGGTCCTTGGATAAGGTACTAAACTTTGCCTCGATGTTGGACAATGAGAACTGGTCTCTGAAAGATTTGACTCAAAAAGTTATATTCTTGTTTGCTCTACCCTCAGAGGCTAGAGTTAGTGAGATAGTGGCCCTTTCTCGGGAAGAGGGCCATATTCAGTTTACTGAAGTGGGAAAACTGAATCTCTTTCCTGACCCAACGTTTCTCGCCAAAAACGAGCTACCCACCAGAAGGTGGGGTCCCTGGAGAATCTGCCCTCTGAAGGAAGATGTCTCGCTGTGTCCAGTGGAGTGTCTAAAGGTCTATTTTCGTAGAACTTCAGACTTCGGATTTCCTTTTATTGCCTCTCGTGGCATGGTTGGTTTCGACCTGGCCTTTCATTAGAAGGGGCTAGCGTTCGATCCCAAGTATGAGGTAGAAATTTATTTCTATTTGAACACGATGTTGTGTTGATATTTATCCATATTGACTCATTAGGGGTAATTTGAATGAATTACTACCAATTGTGTCACGTGGTGGGCCGGGGAAATCGGGTAAAACTCGCTGGTAAGAGACTGATGTCTCGCCAGGTAAATCCTCGGACAGCTAGATTAGCGTCAGGTTCGGATTTCCTTTTCTGGCCTCTCGTGGCATGGTTGGTTTCGACCTGGCCTTTCATTAGAAGGAGCTAGCGTTCGATCCCAAGTATGAGGTAGAAATT